>NC_135234.1:745268301-745572051 GCF_051348905.1 Ranitomeya variabilis
TCCACACGGTCCAGTCTCACCAGCCTAAAGTCTGGATCACTTGATCCTCACCCTGATCCTCATTACTTCCACCATTTTTAGTCCCAGGAGACTAGTGGTGCCACACTAGGACACTCTGTGGAACTCTTTACAACATCATTTCTTCATTGTGGATTCTCAAACATGCTCTAAGAGGGACAGGAGGACATGCTGTTTAATGATGCAGCCACAGCCACAAGAACATGATGGTGGGGAACGGCAAATTTGGGATAAGGAGGAAGATGATGATGAGACACAGTTGCCGCTAAGTCTTGTTGTTAAATTCCAAAGTCAGGAGGACCAGGATGTGGTGGTGGAAGACGAGGTGGTGAATGACAATGTCACCGACCGAACCTGGGAAGCTGGCATGCAGGGCAAGGTATAACCAGAGGGAAAAGGCAAGCAACGGGGCTTTTTTAAAGAGTTTTGAGACAAACAAAATGGCCATTTGCAACCTGTGCCATGCAATTCAAAAATCAGCAGAGGCCTGAACACTAAGAACCTAACCACCACTAGCATGATCAGGCACATGTCATCTAAGCCCCCAACTCGGTGGGCCAAATGCCTGGGTCCATGATTGGGGTCATCGGGTGACACCACTGCCTCTTCCCCTGTGATAGGTGCTTCCCAATCCTGTGTTCAAAACACCGGCGCAGATGCCTCCTGCCCTGCACCTATCCTTGCACATTCTGAATTACCATCATCAGGCACTTCCAAATATTTGTTCCAGCCCAGCATTGAGCAGTCCATATCCCAGGCCTTGGAATGAAAAAGAAAGTTCCCAGCCACCCACGAACAGGCCCAAATGCCAAATGGGCACATTTAAAGGCTGCTTACTTTGGAAATGTTGCCAGTTAGGCTTGTATACAGTGAAGATTTCTCATGGTGGCAGCCGTCCCTCGGTACTCGGTCCCCAGCCGCCTCTTTTTCTCCTGATTGTGGCGTCCCTGCCTTGTATACATTGGGTACATTTTTTTCGTATATAACCCTCAAAAACCTTGTTCAAAATTTATTGTTATTATATTGCTCATCCATAGGGTATTACATCTTCTTGAGCACATTTCATTGGTATATAACCCTCAAAAAAACTTGTTTTATGAACATGTGTACATACCCTTATCGATATTGTATTGATCAACCATTGACTATTCCATGGTCTGCCAGGCATTTCCTTGGGGTATAACCCTTAAAAGTGCATATCCTTTATGAGTCTAGGAGACCAATACATGACAATGTGAGCAGACTGTGTATGAGGCCTCCTTTATGTCTAATATAGCAATATGAGATTCAAGCTACCCAATACACTGAATTGTAAGGGTAGGGTTAATGTCTTTAGGCCTGCTAAATCTTACAATTAGGGCTCGTGCACACGATCGATTTTCTCTTGCGAGTACTATCCATAGTTTTCCGGATAGCGCTCGGAGCTATGATATTCTATGGGGCTGTGCGTATGGCCGATATTTTCCTTGCTCCGAGTGGTCAGAGGAAAAAGTTGGAGACATGTCTGATTTTGATTTGGTGTATCTTGAGTCCTTTATTTTTGGCAGTCCTTGCTTCTTTCATAAATTAAACTGAAATTTCCTATTTTTTAATTAAAAAAATCAATTTTGGCTTACTTAAATTACCGTATGTATTTTTTTTACATCGTTTTCAAATTTTGCCTTATATACAAGTCATTATACAAGAGAAATTGTTTAACATTTTTTTCCCTGTAAAATGACATTTTTTGTGGGTTTGGAATGTTTTATTGTCAACTCCTTAAATGCGATAAAAATCTGACACCATTGTTCTCAGCAATGATCTGGAAGTCACAGATGCTACTAGGGGTCTACCCCATGCTGTTCTTCTTCCATTCAGCACTTTTCCGATCCATTTGACCAATTTCACTGCTCACCAGACCTCTTTATAGGATCTGCCAGAAAATAAGCTCAGTTTTTCCATTGATTCCCATTATATTTATTATTCTAAATGAGCATGCGAGTATTAGGAATTGTTCGGTTCGAGTAACGAGTACCCAAGCATTTTAGTGCTTGCTCATCCCTAGATCTAGCGTGTCTGATTTTGCATTGCCGACCCTTTTCTAAGTGAAAACCAAAGAGAACACAGGAGTGCTCGGCAGACTGAACACTCCTGTATATGGGAGAGTCTGGCAAGATATCTGCCTATAGTGTCTGGTGACTTTGGTCAAACAGTTGTTTGTCTGACATATATTACCTTATTCAGACAGATGTAGTTTAAGTCCAGCACACAGTCTCCATGATGATCTAGTATCAAGTTTAGTAAATTAAACATTACTACATCAACATGACTACATCACCATAACCACCATCACTACACACATACAGCACCAGAACCACCATCAGTGCATGCATACATCACCAAGACCACCATCAGCACATGATATCACCAAGGCCATCATTAGTATAGGGAAATAGCACCAGAACCACCATCAGTACAGGACTATATCAACAGAATCACCATTAGTACACGAATACATCATCACAACCACTATCAGTACATGAAGACAGTGCAGAACCAAAATCAGTTTAGAAATACATCACTAAAACCAAAATCAGTATGTGAATACAATACCCGAACCTTCATCATTAGAAGAACTATTAGCACATGAATGCAACACCAGAACCACTATCAGTTCAGGAACAGATCACCAAAACCACCCTTAGCACATGAATAGAGCACCAGAACAGCCAACAATGCAGGAATACATAGCCAGAACCACCATCAGTACAAGAATACAGCACAATGACAACCATTAGTACATGCATACATAGCCAGAAGCACCATCTATACAGGAATACATAATCAGAACCACTAATAGTGTATGAATATAATAATAAGAACACAGTGACATTTAAAAGTTTGGGCAAAACTTGACAAAATTACTGTTATTGTGAACAGTTAAGCAAGTTGAATATGAAATGATCTCTAAAAGGCCTAAAGTTAAAGATGACACATTTCCTTTGTAGTTTAGGAAAAAATATTGTCATTTTTTTATTTTAAAAATTACAAAAAGGAAAATAGGTAAGTGCAAAAGTTTGGGCATCCTTGGAGATTTGTGTGCTTCGATAATTTTGACCAAGGTTTCAGACCTTAATTAGCCTGTTAGGGTTATGGCTTGTTCACTATTATCATTAGGAATGGCCAAGTGATGCAAATTTCCCAGATTTCTAAAAACCCTGCCTCCTCTAAACTTGTGCCAAAAAACTACAGCCATGGGTTCTTCTAAGCAGCTGCCTAGCACTCTGAAAATGGTGGAAGCCCACAATGCTGGAGAAGGCTTTAAGAAGATAACAAAGCATTTTTAAATCACCCTTTCCTCAGTTCAAAATGTAATTAAGAAATGGCAGGTAACGGAACAGTGGAAGTCAAGAGAAGGTCTGGAAGACCAAGCAAATAAGAACCCCCGCTTGACTGCAAAAGACCTTCAGAAAGATTTATCAGACTATGGAGTTGTGGTACATTATTCTACTGTTCAGAAACACCTGCACAAATATGGCTGTAGAGTCATCATAAGAAAACCTCTCATGCGTCCTCACCATAAAATTCAGCTTCAGAAGTATGCAAGCCTGATGCATTTTGGAAACAAGTCTTGTGGACCGATGAGGTTAGAATAGAACTCTTGGCCACAATGATCAAAGGTATGTGTGGAGAAAAAAGCGCACATCCCTACTATGGGGATGTTTTTCTGCAGCAAGGACAGGGAAAATGATTCAAGTCGAGGGGAAAATGGATGGTGCAAAATACAGTAATATTCTTGAGCAAAATCTGTGTTCAGTCTGTCAGTGATTTGAGACTGGGACCGAGGTTCACCTTCAAACAAGACAATGACCCAAAGCATACTGCAAAAGCAACAGTCAAATGGTTTAAGAGGAAACGTTCAAATTTATTTTAGTGGCCTAGCCATGTAATTTTTCAATTAATATTATTATTTTTTCAATTTACACCATTTTGCTTTTTATAGCCTTTGTGTGGCACTATTGGTGGCTACAGAATAAGTTAACTGAGTATCCATCAGGGAGCACATTCTGACAGCCTAACCTCAGAGCTTCTCCTTCTTTCTATTTTTTCTCGATCAAAATAGTGTTACCTATGTATTCCATGTTATTTACATGTACTATTACTATTTACTTACTACAGGGTCTGTGCTCATTATGTTTTTCTGTTTCTTGTGTTTTATATATTTTGACATCAACTTTTTTACTATATGCATTAGTTTTTCTCTCTCTACTCCCTATCATGGAAAGACAAATATCTTGAGGGTCCCATGTTCCCCTTTAACAGCTTTGTTTTTAATTCTAGTAAAGGATATCCCAGCAGGTAACGCTTAGCTGGTATTATTGTTTTTTTTTATTAATATATATCTGTACAAATGAGATAGAAATGAGTCACATCTTATTGTTTTTGAAACAATCTGGATGGTCTAAGTTCATCCGTCATTTCGGAGTTTCACGTGGAGCGCCCCTCTCTCCCATTCTGTATTTTAATGAAGAATCACACCATGTAACTATTACACATAGACGAGACAAAAGGGACTTTTAATTGAAGCGCATCCTCTGTCATCCTATTTTATTCAGTAAGACTCGAGTCCAGAGTGATCTATGGTACATGATGTGATAAATTGCTTCTTGGAAAACACTAATGTTATAATATAGGAAATGTAATTAACAGCTTGGTGTATTTAGGCACCATTTGATGACAAAGACACCCACTAAGTGCATCACCCCATAATCATCCAAATTACACATACTTTCATCTGATTACCCCGAGCCTGTGTCCTGCTAATTGTCAGTCCGCTCATATTAAGATACAGGAGCATTGCTCACTCCGTGTCTTACATTTGTTCCACGCGGATGACAGTTTTATTAATTTCTAATCTGATCACAGAGGACGTTATATCAGTAGAACGAAACACTGATTCACGGGCAGAGACTTTCTAATAGCTTGTATATACAGTTACAGCTCGTGCACACCACCGATTTTCTCGTACAATTGCTATCCATGGTTCTTAATAACATTCAGAACTATGATATTCTATTGGGCTATATATATGTCCAATATTTTTCTTGGACCGAATTGTCAGTCGAAAAAGTCGGCGACATGTCTGATTTTGATCAAAATCAGCAGTGCAAGACTATGGGTCTGTGAAAAAAAATTGGACAAGTGCTGTTCAATTTTCACCAAATTACATAGAAAACAAGGTGGAGAAGCTTTTTTTTCTGCTACGCATGAGAAAAACTTTCTGAATAAAATGATCAGTTCATTTTTCAGCTATATCGAGACAGAGGTCTTCTGAAACCATCCTAAGAGTTTGGTAGGTCTCAGTGGAAGAACTGCTGAGGGTTGTGACTAAGCTGGGTGGACACAGTGCATTTCTGTTCCTTAGTAATTAGCTATGAATTCTGTTATTTGCTATTATGTATGAACTCCCTAAATTTATGTACGGAACGCCTTTATTCATGAAGGGTATAAAATATACAAACACTCCTGCAAGTTCTGGAGATTTTTGGAATTCACGAGCCTGCGTATTTCATCTGTTCTTGCTGGCCGTAGACTGAATCCCAGAAACGAGTGATGGCCACTCGAACACTATTGTTATATATGTCTTTGTATTAAAGGGTTAATCCTTTCTTTTTGATATACTGAATATGTATGCAATAAATTAGGCAATAAGATAGATGATAGATATGGGTAGAGTCATCGCAAGCACCCAGCCATCCTGGGCAATTGCTGGGGAACTACATGACTAGGTTTTTGAAAGGTGTCTACAGCATTAATAAATAAAATATGGCACTGAGTGAAGATGGAAATAATGGCCACAGCAGCCTTTATTGATTACAATATTGATATAAACAAAAGTTAAATCAGCATTTCTTCTCTGTAGAGATACTTGATGGCCCATCCAACACTGGGCAGCACAAACTACAACACACCCCAGTCGCACCACTCCAACTTGGGGTTAACAAACTGTCATAATTCTGCCCACATAACAATTTATAGGTTCCCCAAACCATGTGCCCAAACCCTAATTAAAGGCCACCCCTGACCTCCTCACATCCAGCTGCCATGAAAAGGCATACAACACAAAGGAATCCCACATACCACCAACAAAATGTAGTCATTGATAACCAAACCTAAAATGAGGGCGGGTGAGATAATTGGCGTATTGCTCCCTATGCCAGTAACATGATTGTGAGGTGCTAATGCCATTTTTTAAAACTAAAGGGTCTCATATGGATAATTTGACAATGCATTGCAATGTTAGGCCGGGGTCACACATGCGAGTTTTACGGACGTAAGAGCGCCGAAACTACGTCCGTAAAACTCGCATAACATACGGCACAATTATTCTCAATGGGGCTGCTCCTATTCACCGTATTTTACGGGTCAGTATTATACGGCTTTCTACGGCCGTACAAAATCGCAGCATGCTGCGTTTGTCAGCGTATTGCGCCCAAAATACGCCAATGCAAGTCTATGGGAGAGCGTATAATACGGAATGCTTACAGACCATGCGTGTGCCTTGCGAGAAATACGGAACTTACTGGCAGATGTCCTGAAAACGTCCAAAGGCCTCAATCAGGCAGGTGAGACATGCTAATTAGCTGAAAAAGCCAGACAGTGAACCTGGAAGTCTGCTGCACGCCTCCACGGAGTGAGATTCACCATGTCTCACATTATCAATGTGGACATGCTCATTATTTTGGTCCAAGAAAGGCCTGTAATTTGGGACCAAAGAGATCCAAACTACGCCAACAGAGCCCAAAAAGAGGCAGCATGGAGGAGCGTGTGTGTGGCCCTCTTCCAACATTATGACCAGCAGCCACGTCAGGCACAGCGACAGATAAGTAAGTACACCCATGTTTGAAATTTAATGTTCTTTTGAATTATCAGGCCCTTACTACTTTGAATTTGTGATCCCGAATGTAGTAAATAGTCATGAAGGAACTAGAAAGCCCACCAGTAGATACAAGGTGTTGTACATGATAAACAGATTTCAGTAATGTTTAGAATAGGTGTCCCTTTTACTTACTAACAGTGTTTCACATTATTTGGCCTTTCTGTGATAGAGGTTAGTGGACTCTGTCCTTGTGTCCTTGCTTGCTAATTGGGGTTTTTGGTTAGATTTAAGAAGAATTATTCTCCCCAAAGGCCTATTTGGATGCTACACTTAAATCTGTGTAGTCATTTACACCTTTTGTGAGCTCACTGATTAATGTTCTAAAGAATGTGTGTATTTTTTGTTGTTTCAGTGGGTGATGTTACAACAAGGTGGCGGAGTATCCGTGACCAGTACAGGAGGGAGAGGCAGCAGCGGGAGAGAAGTGGAGCCGGGGCACCTCCCAAAAAAAAAAAGTACATATACTTTGACCGGCTAAACTTTCTCAATCCCAGCATGGACCTCAGGCCGTAAGTACCAATCTCAATATTTTTTGTTTGTTGTTTTTGTCTTATTTGTGTTCTTATTTATTTTTTTTTTTGGCAGAACTCAGTCTAACCTCACTGACAGGGAGACAGGGTCTGACTCAGAACTGGTCATTGACCCAGTTGGGGAAGGTGAAGAGGTGGCTGGTCCATCTGCTGCTCCCTCTGGCTCCATCCCTCCTGGATCCTCCTCATCTCGTCAGGAAGCTGGATCTGCCTCAGTACCACACCCAGAGGACCAACAGTTTCCCTCTTCTGCCGCAGCCTCATCAGCAGCACCACCACCTAGCCAGGATGACCCTGGAAATAGCAGCAGCCCAACTGTTGCCCTGGCTCCATCCCCACAGGCTGCAGTCAGACCACAGCGTGCCCGCCGCAGAAGAGAATTGATACAAAGCCGCCAAAACGTGGATGCAGGGGTCATGAGCTACTTGGCACGTGTTAGAGACGATGATGGAGAGGAGGGATTTACCAGGAGCATGGCCCATTACTTAAGGTCCATAGAGCGGGAGTTAAGGCTACGTGTGAGAGGGTGTTTTCAGATCCTTGTTGACGCATGCACACCCCCAAATAACCCATACAATCTCATGCTGATGATTGAACAGTGGCAGATGTCACCTGAAAATGTTCTGCGGCCTCTGAGATTACAAGGCCTGGCAGCTCAACAAGGATCTGAACCACCCCCTCCACGTCAGCCAACACCTCAGCCCCAACCCCCATCAAACACACAATGTCCACCTCAGCAACATATGGCGGGATATCTTCAACCATCCCAATATGGCCACTTGTCCACACCCAGTGCTGGAGGCTGGTCCCAACCTGGGTATGGACAATATGGTCATTTTGGGTTGGGTTATGATTCCCGGCCATATGGTTATCAGCAGCAGGGGTATCTCCCAAATCCTCGCCCCACTCTTCCAAGTTCCCAGCATCATAGCTGGCCAAATGTCCCTCAGGCCACAACATCATCTGCACAGGGTTCTGCACAATTGGGCCTACAAATGCCACCTGATGCAGACACTGAGCAAGCTGCTTCTCCTGCCCCAACCTACCAGGACTTGTAATTTTTTTATTTTTTTATATTATTTTTTTATGTTTATTTTAAATTTTTATTTGTTTTTTTAATATGATTTGTATACAATCTGTATGCTTGTATTCTCACTACAGAGCATGGTTGCTTGTGGTTGTAGTGGCAATTTTGGGCAAAAAAGAAAAAAAACACTTTATAAGGCCCAAAAAAGGTTATGACTAAATAATAACCTACACAGTTAAAAAAGTAAACCCAGTAAGTAAAACGTTTTGTTACTAACAATCACCGTCTGCCTGCGCTGTATTCATTCTTCCATCACACACACATGATATGCTGCTAACCATATGTGAAATAAGAAAATACTAAACACAGAGTTGGAAAATTGTTGAACACATACTTTAGTTAGCTAATTAATTACACATGCAAAAAGGCATAGTCTTGCCAGGGAATAGCACCTTGAGGAGTCAAAAAATAATTGGTAAAGATATCACGAACTTTCAGACCAGAAAGTGGACGACGCGGAGGAGGGACATATGGGGTAGGCCTACGAACATTGATCATGAGGTTATCTTCCACGTTTGGTGATGAACAATCATGTATTCTTGTGAAATTATGTAGAATGACACAGGCTTTGATCACTTCGTTGATTGTAGCCTCACTCAGCTGGATGGCAGACTGAAGAACACGCCATTTGGCCACAAGAATCCCAAAGGCGCACTCAACCAGTCTCCGTGCCCTGGCAAGTCTCAAATTAAACACCCTCCGCCGGTGGTCAAGGTTGCGCCTGGGGTAAGGCCTCATGACGTGCCTCGACAGTTGGAAGGCCTCATCTCCAACCAAAACAAAAGGCACTGCTTCCGCATTGGAGCCTGGGAGTTGTTGTGGTGGTGGGAGATTCAACTGGTTGTCACGTAGCCGCCGACCCATTATGGACGAATTGAAGACCCTAGAGTCTCCAGTTCGCCCATAGGCCCCAATGTCTACAATTATAAACCTGTAGTTACTGTCAGCAACTGCTAACAGAACTACAGAGAAAAACTGCTTGTAATTGTAGAATTGGGAACCAGAGTTCGGCGGCTTACGCACCCTGATATGTTTCCCATCCACAGCTCCAATGCAATTAGGGAAGTCACAATTATTTGTGAAACCTGTGGCGATTTTAATCCAATCGTCCTGTTTTGGCTCAGGCAACACAGCTTCATGTAGTTTCAGCCAGATTTGGGAACAGGTTGTCCTAACAATGCCTGAAATGGTCGACCGCCCAATCAGAAACTCCAGGTGTAGACCCGCATAGGACAATCCTGTGGACAGGAAGCTGCAATACAACAAAAAGTGAAAAGAAAAAAACATGAGCACTAAGATCCAAGGAATAAGCCCAAGTGTATATTTCATTGACTATTACATTATTTACAGTATACAAATTTTAATTTTAAAAAAAAAATAGACTAGAATCTTGCCAACATTCTTTGATATGTGCTTGTGGCTTCATGTCCAAGGGAAGTTAATGAAACCTAGTAGGACACCACACATTTGTAAAGAAAAGCAAAATAAAAACCATTATTTTCAAATGTGGAAGACATACCGTAAGGTTAGGAGCAGACGCTCCTCAGCAGAGATGGCTTTTCTCATCCAGGTGTCCTGAAAGGTGATCCCAGGACGTAAGATCTCCAACAACATGTCAAAAGTCCGGATGGACATGCGAGTATACTGGTAAAACTTCTCTGGATGTGCCCTCAAAGTTGAATATAGTCTCTGGAAATGGCCTTTACTCTGGCGTTGGGTCAATAGAGGATGTACCCACAATCTTCGTCTCCTCCTTCGCGGATCCACATTGACCGGATATGGCTGTCCAAAGCGACGAGACAACACCCAGTGAAGCAACACCCGCTGAGTTGTGCTTAAATACACAGGGCCAGACATGGTTGTAATCTCCAAGCCACACAGCCAAAATATGCTAGAGAACATATAGGGCAGATGGGAGGCCTCCACCTGTTGTAGAGGGCTTAAATAGTGTGGTTAATGATGGTTTAAATGATTTCCAGGCCTGAAAACCGTTAAATGTCCATTTTGTCATGGTGCGTGCGAAATACGCCATACGGATCACATACGGATCACACACGCACAAGCACATGCGCAAAATACGCGACCACACCTCAGCAACGCCGGAACTACGGAAGTTGCTTACGGAGACATTTTGGCGTATTCAATGCGTAGTACGGACGTATAATACGTGGCGTATTGTCTTACGCCATGTGTGACCCCGGCCTTACAGTGTATTATACAAGCGATCAAGTAGCGTCAAATTCAGGGCCCCCAAAGTAGGCCAATATAAAACTTAAAATATGATGTATATATATGATATATATAAGATACACATTTTTTTCAAATACACAATTTTTAAAAATAAAATGTAAAACTTTATATCTACCCCCTTTTTCCTGAACAAAATATCTATAAAATCTAAACAAAATAAACAAGTAAAATGTCATAATATCTATCCATTATGGTCATAGGCAAAGTGGAAATAAAAATACAAAAAGGCAGAATGTCTGTTTTTTGTTAGCTTTGGTTCGCAGAAAGAGAATAAAAAGAGGTCAAAAAGTTGTACACATCTGAGAATAGTGATAATAAAAACAGTACGTCATGCCCCAAAAAGAAACAAACCCTGGAACAACTCTATCTACAGAAAAATTAAATACCGTATTTTCCGGCGTATAAGAAGACCCCCCAACTTTTCCATTTAAAATATAAAATCTTCTTAAAAGTCGGGGGTCTTCTTATACACCGTATGTCGTCTTATAGGGCCGGTGAATATGTGCCTTTTGGGAAGGGGGGGAGTGGTCCTGATGACAACGAGGGGGCGTCTCACAGGAAAGTGAGTATCCCCCATTACCTGATCGTAGCGCTGCAGCGTGGGGTCTCTGCTGGGAGCAGCGGCTGCTGTGCTGTGGGGCGGCGGCTCCTCTTCTGCAGTGTGGGGCCTCTGTGCTGTGGGGTGGCGGCGGCGTATCTTCATGCAGTCGGGGCTCCTCCGGCATCTCATTAAAGCCCGGAGGGCCCACTGGCAGCTCCATCGGTGTAATGCGGTGGCCTCCGGGAAAATGGCCGCTGCACAGATTCAGATCTCGTCCCGAGATCTCGGGAGACGAGATCTGAATCTGAGCAGCGGCCATTTTCCCGGAGGCAGCTCAATAGGTGTTATGCGGTGGCCTCCGGGAAAATGGCCGCTGGGGGCGGCGCATGCTCAGACTCAGATCTCGTCCCGAGATCTCGGGACACGAGATCTGAATCTGAGCAGCGGCCATTTTCCCGGAGGCCACCGCATTGCACCGATTGAGCTGCCGGCGGGGCCTCCGGGCTTTAACGAGATGCCGGAGGAGCCCCGACTGCATGAAGATACGCCGCCGCCGCCGCCCCACAGCACAGAGGTCCCACACTGCAGAAGAGGAGCCGCCGCCCCACAGCACAGCAGCCGCTGCTCCACAGCACAGCCGCCGCCGCTCCCAGCACAGAGACCCCACGCTGCAGCGCTACGATCAGGTAATGGGGGATAGTCCACGCACTTTCCTGTGAGACGCCCCCTCATCGTCATCAGGACCACTCCCCCCCTCCCCACCACCCACCATATACACCGGCGTACAAGGCGATTCCCGGCGTATAAGACGACCCCCGACTTTCAAGAAGATTTTCAGGGGTTAAAAAGTCGTCTTATACGCCGGAAAATACGGTAGTTATAGCTCTTGGAAGGCAAAGAGGAACTATTAAAAGCTAAATGGGGCTTACTGGAAATGTGTTGCTCAAAGGCTAGCATAAACCTGAATCCGGCTCTGGACGTGGGTCTATCTGAAGAACAAGGCCCAATCGTGTGAGTCTTCTTCTATGACAATGGTACACGGCAGGGCCCTGTTCTCAAAATAGCCGCAGGTTCCAGCGTTTGGACCCACTGAATTTTTTTCGAGATCTGCCTAAAAAAAAAGACATCTGAAAAAAATTACTTAAAAAAAAGCTTGAAAGACTCATTTATTTCTGTTGTAAAACCACTTTGCTGTTCATACGTTCAGTCTTTTTATTATCAATTCATTATGGAATTGCGGCGCCCCCACCCGCCGCAGGGCCGAGGGGAACCCGGTACCGGGCCTCTGAGTCTCTGCTCCGGGGCTGTCACGGTGGCTAGGCCCGGTCCGTGACCCTGCTGGTGGGGAGGCGACGTACAATGAATGATAGATGTAGATAGTGATGGTAGTGGTGGTGAGGCTGTAGTGGTGCAGTGCAGTAAATAACGACACCAGGTTGCAGTCTCTTTACCTCTTTACTGAAGATCTCTGAGTCCTCAGTCTGGAGTCCGGGTAACCAGGCTGCGCAAGTCCGGCCAGTCCAATGGCACCTTCGGAGTTCTCTTAACAGGTGGAAATCTGTGCCTTCCTTCTAGCGCTATGTGTTGTGGTCCTTCCCTGCTGTGCTTACGGAAAGTCCCCACAACTGTTGTGTCTGTTTCTTAAGTTCCCTCACAACTCGATTAGATGATGTTCTGCTAATCCTCCGTCCCTCCCTGCTGTTACGGTTAGGACGGCACCCGTTTGACGGGTAGGCTCGGAGCTCTTCCGGGACCCTAGAGTCGCCCCTCTCCACAAGTTGCCCCCCAAGACTGTATAGGTGATTTAGGTGAGACAGCCCGCCTGAGATTGACTGTCCTGCCGTAGGTTCGAAGTATTGCCTGAAGCTGTATGTAGAAATACTTCCTTCGGCGTTCCGGCCACCGGTTGTTTGCGCCTCAGTAGGATGTTGCCTCGGTCTTACAGCACGACCCCTACTGGTATTCTCCTTCTTGCTTTGATCTCGTTTCTCACTCAGCACAATCTATCTCGCTTCCAGTCCCTTCTTGGGCACCGCCGCTATACTGTGCAGGCACGGTCCCGTTACGTTCGCTCAAGTTGCCAAGCCCCTGTCAGGATCCCACCCCTGACAGGGACCCTACTGAATCTTCTCCCGCAACACCCTCTGCCACAAGGTGTTGCCTGGTTCCCATCCAGTCAGCTTTCTCTCTAACTTCCTGCCTGACCCCCAGTTTTACCAGTGTGTGGAGAGTGGCCTAGTAAATAGAACCCTTAGCTCCCCCTGGAGGCCCGGCGGTGAAATGTATTGGTGTCTGTGATACCTGATCAGATGAACTCCTTCAGTGCTATCAGACGTACCATAGCTTCCCTTAGTGGCGGAGCCACAGTACTGCAACGACCAGGACTCTGGGGCGCTGCAGAATTTGCTTCAAACTAGACTATGTCCAATCAACAAGAGTGGAGATTCTCCAGATCCTCCACTAAATCTCAAAACTCCTCAAACACTTTGAGTATTCGCTCAGTTTCTGCGGCAAAAACTCAATAAAAAGATTTCATGTGGGGCAGAACCCAAAACACTTCAAAATTGCTCCAGGAATCACATCAGGAAATAAAATATTCCTCCAAAAAATTCCCTGGAGAATGAGCATTTTCTAAGAAGAGGGCGATGCAGTTGCTATTTCTCTTTGAGACTAATGCTGTGATAGGGAGGAGGGAGCAGCATCAGGATAAGACATCTGGTTAGACTTCTGATATCACACAAAAACACAGCCCTAGGAGTGTTAGAGATCACTATTACTAGGACTGATTATTAGGGTGGCAGAGAGCTTCGATTTCAATTTTGATGTCATAAAGGTCAACGACTAGGACCAAAATTTTGTCCAATCCCAGCCATTGCCAAGGGGTTAACAAGAATGGCTTTTTTTTTTTTTTTAAGTGACAAAAATGTAAACAATCGGCATTGTGAAAAAAAGTAGAAATTTTTCCTTGTTGTCTTATGCCATTTAACACGGTCTGCCGTAATCACCAGGTCCTATGCACCAGTCTACATGACCACAAAGCGTTGGCCAGTGAAAGCAAGATATCACCTATCCACACATGATCTGACCATTGGGACAAGAATCGATCCGAACTGGGAGCTCTTATCCCTGTTAGAATGGAGTGGCACGGTGCCTACCCACTACCCTGCTCAATTCATTCGCTATGGGGCTAGTGAGCGCTGCACTCACCTTTTTAGCTGCCCTATACGGAATGAATGTAGCTGCAGTTGGACATTCGACCTGCCGCAATATTTTATAATGAAGTTTAAAGTTCTCCATTGGGATAAAAATTCCTTGTTCCGGTGATCAGTGAATGTCTCGGCGGTGGAATACCCACCGATCATCAAGTCATCACCTATACTATTCACAAAAAAACCCCTTCAATATTTAGGTTATTATTGGAGATTTAGGTGAATAATTATCCTCCTCTAGCAAAAAGTAACCTTTGTTATTTGCGTGTGAGCTGCCTGTCCCGGGAGAGGATGACTGCCTGGAAGAAGTTGTATATCCTGAGGGAATCTGATGTCTCAAAGGCCAATATCTACAGAATAGAAGAAAGGCTAAAAGCTGAGAGTACAGAGTGCTCTCCACAGAGAAATAACCGCAGGAGAAAGTGACGAGCTGAGAAACCAGAAGTCACATAATCTAATCTACTATACAGTGAATTATCCCAGTAGTGGTCATAGCGGATGGACACAGAAAACTAGAAGACGGAAAGAAAATTTAGAATCAGAGGAGTATGATGATTCTTCTGAGTCCCAATAAAAGTCTGAAAATCTGAACCAGGGCCTGATAGGACATATTATTATAATACAGGACCACCAACAATCGTATGGGCAGCGGTGCAAGATTTGGATCTGCCCCACACGCATGTTGGTCAGATATAAGGGCCCTTGTATTGTTCTGAATCCTATGAGGACATACAAGTTGCACCTCCTCCACAATTATGTAGTAATGTCCCCCATCTTGGGCTCGTTCCTAGTATATTTAACTCTCATCCTAGTCCCATCCTGGTATACATATGTCCTCCATCTTGGTATATGTGTCCCTTTTCCTGTGCCTCATCCTGGGATATATATGATTTCCATCCTGGTATTCTGTATATGTTCCCCCTCCTGGCCACATCCTGATATATATAACCCCCTTTCCTGGTATATAGAGTATGTCCCTTATCCTGGTGGCCCCATCCTGGCATATATGTCTCTTATTCTAGGCCCCATCCTGGTATATATGTCCCCCATCCTGCTATGTATGTTCCCCATCCTGGTATACACAGTTATGTGAAAAAGTGTTTGCCCCCTTCCTGATTTCCTATTCCTTTGCATGTGTGTCACACTTAATTGTTTCAGATCACCAAACAAATTTAAATATTAGACAAAGATAACAGAAGTAAACTCAAAATGTAGTTTTTAAATGAAGGTCTTTTATTGTTAAGGTAAAAAGAAATCCAAACCTACAGGATACTACGTGAAAAAGTGTTTGCTCCCCCCCTTAAAACATACATATCTGTGGTTTATCACATCTTTTGGAAGCTGATATACAATTCCTTAACCAGACCCAGGCCTGATTACTGCCACACCTGTTCTCAATGAAGAAATCACTAAAATAGGACCTGACTGACGAAGTGAAGTAAACCAAAAGTTCTTAAAAGCTAGACATCATTCCGCGATCCACAGAAATTCTGGAACAAGTGAGAAACAAAGTAATTGAGATACATCAGTCTGGAATAGGTTATCAAGCAATTTCTAAAGCTTTAGTACTCTAGCAAACCACAGTGAGAGCCATTATCCACAAATGGCGAAAACGTGGAACAGTGGTGAACCTCCACATGAGTGGCCGGCAGACCAAAATTACCTTAAGAGGGCAGCGAAAAACTCATTCAAGAGGTCAAAAAAGACCCCACAACAACATCCAAAGAACTGCAGGCCTCACTTGCCTCAATTAAGGTCAATGTTCATGGCTCCACCATAAGAAAGTGACTGGGCAAAAAAAGCCTGCATGGCAGAGGTCCAAGACAAAAACCACTGATGAGCAATAAGAACATAAACGCCTCCTGACTAAGCCATAGAGGTGAAACGCGTGTTGAGATGCTTCACTCACCCCCTACCACACTCCAGGCTCTCACAACGTCTCAAGGTATTTAAACAAGACTAATACATATATTATTGATGCATCCATTTCTACTGCCGTGCATGTAATGTGACGTTTCTAACCATTAGCACTTTAGAACACAGACTTGTCAGCATAATTATCCTAGCCTTCGATTTACTAACGTGTCTGTTGATATGATGTTCCGGCTTCCTTTTTATGAGTGACAACTCCTAGAGCTTTTTAATGATATTGGGCTTCATTGTCCAGTATAGACACTTATTTAGCTGCAGTACCTTATGCAGCTATCATTTAAAAGCAACCTGTGCCCCCTTGCCATTAATTACTGCTCTGGCTGTTATGTTGACACTCTCTACTATCATGTGACAGGTTCCTTGCATCTACATCTGTGCAACATTATATAAAACATGACATCTATGGGTCTATGATTCATTTATACCTTGTAATATACGGTCAATTCAGACCTTAAGTTGCACCTGATGTCACTAATAGACTGTGGGCCTTATTGTCTGGGCATGTAGCATACTGAGTGATACGTGTCTCTTTAAGGGGGTCTACTGATTTTCCCCTCTTTGCCTCTTATATACAATTTTTATTTGTTCCACTCACCAATTGTTTATTATATTATTATATGTGTAATTTTGCTGCTAATAAACTTTGATCCTATTTTTCTCAATTCTAGTTTTTTTATTTTTTGGGTTTCTTATATGGTATATTTTAGCAAATGTATACTATTCATACTTAGTCATTTGCTGACATCAATATTTGTTTTTGGTTAAATAAGAACATCTCAATTTTGGCAGTAGACATCTTGATGATCCCGAAGACTTTTGGGAGAATACTCTGTGGACTGACGGAACAAAAGTTGAACTTTTTGAAAGGTGTATGTCCCATTACATGTGGCGTAGAAGTAACACAGCTTTTCAGAAAAGAAACATCATACCAACAGTAAAATATGGTGGTGGTAGTGTGATGGTCTGGAGCTGTTTTGCTGCTTCAGGACCTGGAAGACTTGCTGTGGTAAATGGAACTGTGAATTCTGTTGCCTACCAAAAAATCCTGGAGGAGAATATCCGGTCATCTGTTCATGATCTCAAGCTGAAGCACGCTTGCACCAGGGCAATGATCCAAAACACCCCAGCAAGTCCACCTCTGAATGGCTTAAGAAAAACAACATTAAGACTTTGGAGTGGCCTGGTCAAAATCCTGACCTTAATCTGATTGAGACGCTGTGGCATGACCTTACAAAGGCGGTTCATGCTCGGAAACCCTCCAATGTGGCTGAATTACAACAATTCTGCAAAGATGAGTGGGCAAAATTCCTCCAGAGCGTTGTAAAAGACTCATTGCCCGTTATCGCAAACGCTTGATTGAAATTTTTGCTGCTAAGGGTGGTCCAACCAGTTCTTAGGTTTAGTGGCACTTTTTCACACAGGGCTCTGTAGGTTTGGATTTCTTTTTCCCTCAATAATATAGACCTTCATTTAAAATCTGCATTTTATGTTTACTTGTGTTATCTTTGTCTAATATTTACATTGTTTAGTGATCTGAAACATTTATTCGTGACAAACATGAAAAAGAATAGGAATCAGGAAGAGGGCTAACACTTTTTCACACAACTGTATATCCCCATCCTGGTATATGTCACCCATTCTGTTGCTGTTCTTTAATGCATGGAGAAAAAAATAAATGATCCTACTCATCTTCCCTTTGCTTCCCCGCCGTGCGACGTCCTCTTCTCAGAAGACCTCAGCGTGTAAGCGACGAGAGTGCCTGAAGTCACTGCCATGCGCCCCCGGTCGAGAACACACATCCAGTTGAAATTTGCGCTTCAATCTTACTATAGGTAGTTGATGGTTCCTTTGTTAAATGAGAGCTGTGCAAACGGTGATATAAACACTAGGGGATCTTTCTCTTGGTTTTTTTTTCAGTCATTCTTCTTAATTTTTGTCTTGTGGTCTTCATTAATGTTTTTGCTTTAAATTCTTCAAAATGGTGCATGTGGTTCATAAATTTTACACAAAATAAAATATATATTTTTGCCTATAAAACGTCGCAATTGATGAGTCAGCTAAAAAAAATCTGGAAAATCCAAACCGCATCTAAAATAATGCACGTAAAAAAAGAACGAACAAGCACGTACAAAATACACTTTAAAAAGGCTTAAATAAAAAAAAGAACATGGCACAAATTAAAAACAGGTAAAAAAAACAGCAAAAACTAGAAAAAACACAAATGCAATAACTTGTGCCCATAATCTCCTTTAATGCAATGCAACAAAAATGAATGAATAATACAACAATAATGAAACAGCAAGTCATACAAGATAAGAGTTGGAGATGCACATGGCCTGATATTTTTGGGCCTCAGTGCAAAATCTGCAACAGCGCCCATTCACTATGTACCACCTTTTAAAGGAAAAACATTTCTAAAAATATAATACAGCTCTGGCAAAAATTAAGAGACCACTACAAAATGTTCAGTTTGTCTGATTCTTTCTCTTTATAGGTATATTTTTGAGTAAAATGTAAATTGTTCTTTTATTCTATAAACTACTGACATGTCTCCAAATTTCCAAGCAATAAATTTTGTATTTTTTTTTCTGACAAAGAAAAACGGTTAAAATAAAAAAAAACCAGTGCTTTCAGACCTCAAATAATGCAAAGAAAACAAGTTCATAATCATTTAGAAACAACAATACTAATGTTTTAACTCAGGAAGAGTTCAGAAATCAATATTGTGTGGACTAACCATGACTTTTAATCACAGCTTTCATGCGTCTTGGCATGCTTTCCACCAGTCTTTCACACTGAAAGCAGTTCTTCTTTCTTTGATGTCTTGTGACTATCCATCATCCCCTTGATTACATTCCAGAGGTTTTCAATGGGGTTCATGTCTGGAGATTGGGCTGCCCATGACAGGGTTTTGATGTGGTGGTCTCTTAATTTTTGCCAGAGCTGTATATTCTGAGCGAGCATACCTTTCTGGCTGATTCTCCATCACCTGTCACCAGTAGAACAATAATGTACTGCCTGCTGAATGTGATTTTTAAAAAAAAAATGAATATAATATTCAGTATGTAACATAGGGGGCAGGTGAATGAGGCATCAGTGACCTGTCATAAGCCATACAGATGAATATGTAAGCAGAGTTCCACAGAGCCCCACCCACAGCCTGCCTACATCCCGCCCACAGCCTGCCTACATCCCGCCCACAGCCTGCCTACATCCCGCCCACAGCCCCACCCACAGGCCTCCCTAAAGCACGAGAATCTCATTAACTCAAAATAAAGATTAAACAACAACCACAAGACTGATTTCATCAACCAAGGTATCATTGTAATCAGTATAACGGCGCCGGCCTGACACTGTGTGTAGGTTACTGTGCACAATCCTGCTGACAGGTTCCCTTTAATAGCCTCAATGATAGCAGGCAAGGCTGTAAGAGCCGGGATTTCTGCACATGGCTCATACTTCAGATTGAAGGTTTTGTTTCCATATTTCCACCATTTGCAGATCAGTAACATGTCTATCCACCCTGTGATTTCCATCATTCCACCACTTTTCCTTCTTGCTGTTCCAATTTCAATGTTGAGGAGTGTAATTCGCTAATATCCTTGGATTCAGACATCTCATATCCTTCTCCTTGTCATTAGCGCCTTGGAAAAGTAGTAGAAAGTACAAAGGAAACGCTGCACCATAAATCTGTCCTAAAGTGTTGTGAGATCTGCCTTGTAGTGCTAACAGTAGAAAGAAAAAGCTTGTTACTTACACAATGTATCACCGGAGGGAAGACTGATTACTGCGCTGCTCTGTATAAGATGGAGTAGGGATCTTCTTATTAAGATTTTTTTCTTTTGTCCTTTCACATATACAGTACATCTATTTCCTATTCTGTTTGAGCTCCTGTTTCACCATCTTCAGCACTATATGTTCATGTGTTTGTGTTCAGCACAGCCTGTGGAACAGAAGTCTACGCAGTTTAATGTATAGAGAAGCCCACCCAGTCTAGGTAATTGCTTGTTTCACAAGAAAGCTCTTCAGGCATTACTTAAAGAGAGTTACTTAATGGCAAAGAGTCAAGAAGAAGTTTTGTAAAAGTCAAAGAAAGGTTCTAGCTTTTTCTGTAGGTGGTGAAGAACCGCGTTGCTACGTTTTAAAGAAGTTTACGTTTTTAGATCACAAAATTAAATATCAAACTTGATGATAACTATCCTATAAAATATATCTTTACTGTGATAATGACTCTAATTAGGGAGAATCAGAAGACAAAATAGGCAAGTATCTCTCAGCCAAGAAAGAAAATGACCTCAAAAGTAGAATCTCCCTAGTGGTCCAATATCAGTCCAGAAGTAGTCTGAGAACATGATCAGACATTGAACACTCCTGCACGGAGTTGAGGATAGTGATTTCCACAGATGCCCATTTGGCAATCCTCTTTAATGATGAAGAAATGGAGATGCAAGCAACACACAAAGCTTACAGGGCTTTAAATTGATCGGAACGTGAGGTTCATGCATCATGACATGAGAGTGACCTAGTACCTCCAAGAACCTGCCCATTCTTTGGGGTACACATTTACAGCCATGATGATTTTGGGAAGGTGGAAAAGTATTTGCTACTTTTGATACTCACCAGGTGGGCTCCTGACCAGGTCAACAGAAAAAGGGTGTCCCTACTCTTCCAGGGTTTTAGCATGTTGCCATAATGTATGGGAAAGGTCTTCCTTTTCCCTGGTTGGTGTACTTTATAATTGATCTTTCCCTCCTTTTCCACCACCCAATAAGGCCCCTGTCACTGAGTAAGGAACTTTCTCTCCTCTGTGAGCAGCAACACAAGTACCTGATTCCAAGGCTTACAGTGGGTTGGGAAAGTATTCAGACCCCTTTACATTTTTCACTCTTTGCTTCATTGCAGCCATTTTGTAATTTCAAAAAAGTTCATTTTTTTCACATTAATGTACACTGCACCCCATCTTGACTGAAAAAAAACAGAAATGTATAAATTTTTGCAAATTTATTAAAAAAGAAAACTGAAATATCACATGGTCATAATTATTCAAACCCTTTGCTCAGACACTCATATTTAAGTCACATGCTGTCCATTTCCTTGTGATCCTCCTTGAGATGGTTCTACTCCTTCATTGGAGTCCAGCTGTTTAATTAAACTGATAGGACTTCATTTGAAAAGGCGCACATCTGTCTATATAAGACCTCACAGCTCACAGTGCTTGTCAGACCAAATGAGAATCATGAGGTCAAAGGAACTGGCCAAGGAGCTCTGAGACAGAATTGTGGCAAGGCACAGATCTGCCCAAGGTTACAAAAGAATTTCTGCAGTACTCAAAGTTCCTAAGAGCACAGTGGCCTCCATAATCCTTAAATGGAAGAAGTTTTGGACCATCTGAAATCTTCCTAGATGTGGCCGTCCAGCCAAATTGACAATCGTGGGAGAAGAACCTTGGTGAGAGAGGTAAAGAAGAACCCAAAGATCACTGTGGCTGAGCTACAGAGAAGTAGGGAGATGGGAGAAAGTTCCACAAAGTCAACTATCACTGCAGCCCTCCACCAGCCGGGCCTTTATGGCAGAGTGGCCGGACGGAAGCCTCTCCTCAGTGCAAGACATGAAAGCCCGCATAGAGTTTGCGAAAAAACACATGAAGGACTCCCAGACTATGAGAAATAAGATTCTCTGGTCTGATGAGATGAAGATAGACCTTTTTGGTGATAATTCTAAGCGGTATGTTTGGAGAAAACCAGGCACTGCTCATCACCTGCCCAATACAATCCCAACAGTGAAACATGGTGGTGGCAGCATCATGCTATGGGGGTATTTTTCAGTTGCAGAGCCAGGACGACTGGTTATCATTGAAGGAAACATGAATGCAGCCAAGTGCAGAGATATCCTGGATGAATACCTCTTCCAGAGTACTCTGGACATCAGACTTGGCCGAAGGTTCACCTTCCAACAAGACAATGACCCTAAGCACACAGCTAAAATAACAAAGGAGTGGCTTCAGAACAACTGTGACCTTTCTTGACTGGCCCAGCCAGAGTCCTGACCTAAACCCTAAACCCAATTGAGTATCTCTGGAGAGACCTGAAAATGGCTTTCCACCAATGTTCACCATCCAACCTGATGGAACTGGAGAGGATCTGCAAGGAAGAATGGCAGAGGATCCCCAAATCCGGGTGTGAAAAACTTGTTACATCATTCCCAAGAAGACTCATGGCTGTACTAGCTCAAAAGGTGCTTCTACTCAATACTGAGCAAAGGGTCTGAATACTTATGACCATGTGATATTTCAGTTTTTCTTTTTTAATAAATTTGCAAAAAATTCTACATTTCTGTTTTTTTTTAAGTCAAGATGGGGTGGAGAATCAACATTAATGTGAAAAAAATAAACTTTTTTGAATTTAGCAAATGGCTACAATGTGACCTATTCAGTCACTTTGTTCCCACAACAAATCATTATACCTGGCCCCTGGTGGAAACCGACAATCGGCTCCTGCCTCCAGGGGGACCCATTACATTATTTCAGAGTACCTTTACTGTTATTCTTAAGTCTCTGAGCTGGGAAGTCCCAAAGTTGTCCTGGGCCTCCTCCAGGTCAGGGATTTTGGCTTCAGGGGATTCTTCCTCTGAACCCAAAATCCCTGACCTGGAGGAGGCCCGGGACAACTTTTCATCCTTTTTTCTAGCCAGTAAAGTGAACGGAAATTCACTGTTTACATAATTTGCCTTTGTTACCATAGCCAAGTCCTGGTGACATACTGGACTACTGGGTGCTACAGCTTTAGCCAATAAGTCCCAGAACAAAGGAAAATCTTTCCCGAAAACAATAGCTTGCAACAAGTCCTTGACCACTCCCACTTGGTGGGACACAAATCGACAATCTGTGTGTATGCCAACCTGGGCCATGAGACAATTGTTTGCATCTCCATGAATACACCTTACCCCCACCCACTTTCCAAGGACTAGCACATATGGAAGTGTGGCCCTTGCCAGGGTCACCAAACTCACTGACTCCTGACGTCCCATCATTTGGACACTGTTCACAGTCACCTAGCTTTCCTGAGGTCCCTCACCAACATGAGGAACAGCACTGCAGGAAGGGTAGGCAAAGGAGGATCAATGCTGGCTTACGTTGCAGTCGATCGGCTCCGAGGTCAAGGGACAAATGGCTGATATATGACCCAGGGCTCGACACCTCCAGCAGATAATGGTATGAGATGTACCTTTTAAACCTGGCTTTGACCCCTCCTGGGTATTTGTGCGCCCTTTAGACGTGGCCTTGGGCCCGTTCTTTTGGGTATCCCAGAAATGTGACCTTAGGCTCCCTTGATTTTTTAGGGCATTCTCCATGGCCAAGTATCTTTCCACCAGGCTTACTAGCTCACCAATGTTCTCGGGATCTCCTTGGGCAACCTAGATTTGCATGGATTTCAGTAGGGAGTGGATAAATCGGTCAACTATCACTCTTTCCACAATCTGTACTGGAGAGGAGGTCTGGGGCTGCAGACAATTTTGCTGCAGGTATAACAGGTTGAACATTTGGGTCCGGGGAGGTTTGTCCCTTTGGTAGCGTCAGAGGTGTACCCATTGTGCTCGGACTGCCAGGGTGATGCCCAAACGTGCCATAATCGCCTTTAGCTTGTCGTACTCCTTGGCATACAGCAGGGCAGAATGATTTCTGTGGTTCCCCCTTAAGTTAAGGAGCTAAGACCTCTGCCCATTACTCTGGGGGCAGTTTCTTTTTGTCTGCTGCCCTCTTAAACATAGGCAGGAAAGCCTCAACATCATTCTCCAGACTGAGTCATCTTCTGTAGGGCCTCCCATACCATTCGCGTCACATGGATAACTTCACTTTGGCTGGCAGGTTGGTGCCATCTTAATGGCCTGGACACTTTCGGCCAGGAGAGCCATCTGCTGCTGTTGCAACTGCTACCGGAACTCTTGCTACTACTGTTGTAACTATTGCTGCATTTTCTTTTGGTGCTGTTGAATTTGCTGCTACTGCAGCTGAATTACATTCTTTCAGACTGTGTTTGCAGTGACCTTTACACAGGACATTCAATCTTTACACCACACACCTATGACCTTTGTGACTTCATTCCCGCATTCTCCACCAATTGTAGGGTTTCACTCGCCTGTTAGACTTTAAGTAGCATTCACACAGACAATTTTGGTCCCAACATGCGTAGCTTTTTTTATTGCTTTGCACAGCACCAAAACAAGCTCATAAACATAAATCCCTAGCCTTGTCCAGGCTTTAACTAAACAGAACAGACTCTGGCTGCTCATACACGGCTGGGCTAGCCTCAGCTTGGTTTAACAAAACAACTATTGTCTGTAGCAACCACTGATACTAGCTGTGGTTTTCTCCACAACATCCTGTGCAGACTCTTCTCAGACAGGAATTGTGGCTTGTATCTCTCTTTAGCTCCAAGATGCATCCAGTCTGGTCAACTTCCTTGAGCTGACTGACTGATGAGAACAGCTTTTCTAGTTATATGCAGGGCTAGCCAGGTGATCTAATCAGAACCTGTAGAGCTAGGATTTAACTCTAGCCCTACCTGGCTTTGCTACAACGCGAATGACATAAAAATCTCTAGACAAAATACATAGAAACACACCTGTTGACAGACTATTTATACACATATAGCATAGACATCTTCACATAGAGTACATAGAAACATACAGCATTAACAATAACATCTTCTGACACAATAGACAAATATAGCGTAAACATCTGCCGGCAAAATATATAGACACATACAGCACAAATATGTCCTAACAGAATATATAGAAACATGTAGCATAAACATGTCCACATACAGCATACAGCATTAACATCTCCCAACATAATAGGCACATTTGGTAAAAAAATATCTCTAGGCAGAATATTTAGACACATATAGCATAACAATCTTCCCATACAGTATACAGAGACATACAGCATTAACATCTCCCAACATAATATTTAGGCGCATATAGCATAAACATCTCCCCATAGAGTATATAGGAACATACAGCATTAATAACCCCCAGCACAATAGACACATATAGCAGAATCATCTCCCAACAGAAAATATAGACACATTTAGCATAAACATCTCCTGACAGAATATATAGATTCACATTGTACAAACATCTCCTAAAAGGATATACAAACAAAAATAGTATAAACAGTAGAATATTTATTCACATATAGCATAATCATTTCCCAACAACAGAAATATATAGACACATATACAGTAGCAGAATATCAGAATATCCCCAAATCGTATTTTTTTCCATTCTGGCCTTCAATCGTTTATCTCAGCATGAGTCAAACTAGGTGGAAAGGTAAGAAAGGACACATTTACATGTGGTTGCAATGGAAGTTCAGGCACGGTCTGTGTCCAAGAGATTGCAATGGGGTTCTTTACACCCTGAAGTCAGCCCCTACTACATGTAAATGCTCTTCTGCAGTGCCATTGTAAGGGGTGTACAAAGACTGGTTTGTGCCCCACTCCCCTCGCCCGTGTTTCTACATCCCTGAGAAACTGGTACTTGTAATAAGTCCTATAATGCTGCTATATGGTGTATGTCCGTTATGTGGTATGTTTATTATAATATTGCTATACTGTGTAATGTGTTGCAAATATATATATCTATTTGTTGTATTGTATAAAAGTAGGGAAAGTATAGGATTCAGATTATCCCACCAGAGGGGGCACAAGAGAATAGAGTAAGTGAGGAATTAGATAGACCAATAGGATTTAGTTAATTAGGAGGGGCCAAATGGGTGTAAGCTGGGGGAGCTTCCTGAGTTCAGTAGTAGGAGCTGGGAGTCAGGACAGGACAGTTGTGTCCCGCAAAGTTTAAGCTTGGGAGCCCAGCCGTCCAGGCCCTATGGGCTGATAGTCACACGGTGGTGGAGGAATACAGGGCAGCATCAAGAAGGTAGCAGCTAATTTTGTGGGAACTATCCTGAATGTCCGGGGCGAAACGGATGGAGAACTCATGAAGTGAGTTAGGCTGGCCAGTCAGGAAACTGCGGTACCAAAGGTGGTGGTACGACCCTGCGATATTCCTGGAGAAGTGAGGGACAGTACAGGGAACGGAAGATTGATGCTCTGAAAGGAACCTTGTGCTGTTTCTGTGACTGAACTGGATGGACTGAGTAAAGATGTTTTGTTGAAACTGGAATTGCACTTTGCCTGTCATTACCTGGTGCTTAAAGGAAAGGACCCCCAGCAGACCGGAGTAGACTCTTATGTGCAAGTAAGTGAACTACCAAATGCACAACAAAAGGGACAATATGTTTACGAGATGGAGGGCCAGAGTGTGCCTGTACTGCCACCCTCTGCCGCGACTACCCCCCTGGCCTCCATTTCACCATCACAGAGGAAATGCAGAACTACACATTTCCTGACCATGTAATATATGGATGTGTTAGGTCCTTCAAAGAGAGAAAGAAGTTCTTTGTGACCGTTCTCTGATCTATTAAAATAAGATCCTGACAAAAAGAGCCCCCACTATTAATTCCAGTTTCCTAATGGAGCGTATGAAAATTGGTTTAAAAACAAGCCACCCTCTTTAAGAAAATACAGGTCCTGCGATATGCAATTGCATCCAATTGATTCTGTTTTTGCCCAGGCCCACACAATTTCCAGACTTTCTTCCACAAGGCACATCTGTTTACAAATGCATGAATAGAAGCTGTTCCATTACAGATTGCTGCATTTCATCCTCACGTCTGCTCGATAATCACCTGCTTACAAGTTTCGGTTCCATTCAATGAGCTTTTAAGCTATTTTCATCATTCTGGTTTTCAGCCCAGTTCTGCATTTTCTTTTTTTAGAAATGCACCCTTCATGGTAGTTAAAGTGTGAGAAGCGAGGAACCAAGAGAATTTTGAAGACATGGACCTCTTTAGATTGGATCATAAGAAAGATGGTTGAATGGATAAAGAAAGTGTAATAACCCTGACACACATCGTACAAAACAAAACAGTTCTAATGGCTTGTGTGCAACTTTCAGTGCAGTAATATTGTGCACAGGCCTCTCGATTCAACTTGTAGGTCTTTACTATTGTTTCTGATCCCTGGCTGTTTGACTTCATTATGGTCATTTGTTGTCATTGCTGCACAGTCTAGCCAAAGAGGTCCACACTCCAAACTACAATCTGTGTAACTGTATAACTATAGGGTGTACACATTGTACAATGTCTTGAAAAAGTATTCAGAATAATGCTAGTTGTATCCCCTATATGGCATATGGAAGAAGCTGCTCTAGTCAGATGAGACCAAAGTGCAACCCTGAAAACACCATTCCCACTGTTACACATGGTGGTGGCAGCATCATACTGTGGGGATGCTTTTCTTCAGCAGGGACAGGGTAGCTGCTCAGAGTTGATGGGAAGATGTATGGAGCTAAACACAAGGCAATCCTGGTGGAAAACCTGTTAGAGGCTCAAAAAAACTTGAGACTGGGGCGTAGCTTCACTTTCCAGTAGTAGACATACTGCCTGAACTATAATGGATGGTTTAGATGAAAGCATTACTCAGCACTGACACAGTCACAGTTCAGACCTAAATCCCATTGAGAATCTGTGCCAAGATGTGAAAATTGCTGATCACAGATGCCTCCTTCTGACCTCACTGAGTGAGAGCGAGTGTGCAAAGAAGAATTAGCAAAATGTCACCTATAGATGTGCAAAGTTAGTAGAGACAGACCCCAAAATACTGCAGCAGTAATTTCAGTGAAAGGTGGTCCTACAAAGTATTGATTCTGTGGGTGCTGAATACAAATGCACATCACAATTTGCAGATTAATATTTTTTAAATATTTGCAAAACGATTATTTCCTTTACATGTCACAAATACTTTTTACTTTGTGTTGGCATCACAAAAAATCACAATAAAATACATTTACGTTTTTGAGTGTTATGTGAAAAATGTAGAAAAATTCATGGGGTATGAATACTTTTTCAAGGCACTGTAGAAGAACCTAACAGTAGCATTTATAAGAGCCTAACATAAGATGACACTACATCTATCTAATTGTTGGCCGAGTCAGGGTGACTTTTTTAGATGTTGCATTATTAGTAAGTTTCGCCTCCACATCAGGGGTGTAAGTGTAGGGCATGCAGAAGCAGCAGTTTCACCTTGACTTTTTTCCTGATGTGAATTCATTGTGCATTAAAAAAAACTTCCAAAAAGTTTGCACCCAGCTCAACTTGATCTACCAAAAAAAAAGAACGTAGAGTATACTGTGCATGTAACGAGTCCTTTCCATTCATCTTATTTTCACACTTCGTTACTGCCCTTTACTGTCTGGTCATTTCATCAAAAAGTCTTTATTGTGCTGACAGCGGGAAGAAAAATGAAATTATCCACATGTGGCACTCTTGTTCCTGCCACGACTAATTCATACAAGCCCTGTCTTGCAAAACTGCTGAGAACAAGGAGTCAGATAATCGGGGGGGGGGGGGGGGGGAGGAGGGGGAGGGGGGATACCCAATTAAACATTTACATATATACCCTGAAATTAATAATTTGTTTAGTATGCGCAATCCCTTGTGTTGTCATCGAAGACTGGAGTCCAATCACCCCCCCGCTCATGTTACGCTACCGCGCACCCCAATTATTTCCTTAGAAGTTACATCTATCATTATAGACAGCACGCGGAGAACACTTTCGGGACTGCTACTCATTATCTGCCAATTGCTGATTGCTATACCTTCTCTTCAAAGTTGAAAATTTGCCTGCAGGAAATTCGGTGAAGCTTTTTTTTTTATCATAAGGAGTCCGTGCTGAGTCTGTAAAGTAAATGGGATTTTTTTCTCTCTTTTTTTTAAAATAAACATTGTAGGGAAAAGAGCTGCATGGGTTTAATATCAAAGTGGTCCACCGCCTGTCAGATGTACCTAGTGATACTGGTAGGGGTTTTCAGGCTCGCGTTAAGCGATTGTATCCTGCTGTGAGTTACATAAACCGTCTTACAGTGGGAAGTGACAAACAATCTAATAGAGATAGTTATGAAAACGAGATGTGCCGGAGGCAGTGCAACGTCTAAGACAGTCTGTAGCAAGAGAACGTTATACAGCAACCAGCAACGGAAGCCGGAAATTAGTCATTTTCTGTCCAATCTATGGAGACTATGGCCCTGATTCATGAACGCTGGTGTTTATTATGCCAGTTTTAATAGGAAGCGTGCAGGAATAAATTGTGCCGAATTCATTAAGAAGCTCGCACCACTTTACGAAATTGAAAAAAAGGGTTGTCTCCGGCATAGAAATTCATAGGAATAAAACTTCCCTTTTATTTAGAACTTTCCTAAAAACATGGCCTCAGGCATGTACAAGTTGTAGGATCCTGGGACATGTGTAGCACCTCAATAGTCGAGACGACACATTATCTTACCTGCTTAAACCATGCGTGTGATATCACAACAACTCATCTGACTGACACTACTTGTTATGTCACAGCAACTTTCTTGACTGCACCATGCTTGTAAGTTCACAACAGGTCACCTTATGGATATAGAGAGAGAACCCATGGCACAGATGTATTGGTGCACAAGTAGGGTCCCAAACCATTATTATAGGCAAATAAACTTGGCACTCAACTTAGATGAAGCGATGATAAGATTTTAATACAGTCCACAGAACAGTAGTAAATGTACAGACGTTTCGGCCCATTGGGCCTTCTTCAGTGTTCCGACTGCTTGTTAAGGTAGTGCATTGGTTAAGAGTGTCTCTTTTTATTGGTCCAGTGAGTGCCATGCCGTATTGAAAGGCTTGTTTGTAGGTATTCGCCTTAGCAGATCTCCTTAGAAGCCATTAACGTGGAATGATTGGACGTCGGGTGCTAGTCGTCTCTAGACCACCTACATCCACACCAGTGCAGACTCCCCTTCTCCCCATCCCTTCATGCAGACTTTAACGTGCATGCGCAGCTACATGCCCCACGGTCACAAGACGCGATGACGATGTGATGCAATGATGCAACGTGGTCATGTAACCCATGATGCGTCAGGTTCAAAAGATGCCCGCACTTCCGGGCACTTATGCCTTAAAACCCTGGCTGGCATACACCTCAGACAGCACTTACCTTACCACAGCGACACAGATCGCAACTCCAGGCGCCAACTGCCCAGATTTCTCCTCCACAGGCATACAGGTACTCTTCCTTCGCCCCCATGTGTGTAGTCTGCATAACTAAAAGCCTTTGTACATGTCCCGTTGTCCATACCTTATGTTGTATATCACATGTAATATTAACCTCATCTCACACTCCCAGGTATAATGGGACCAGATACCATATATCTCTTGCTGTATCCACAAGCGTTACCTCCTTTTAATTTATTTTTTTCTGACTTCCCAGTCCATCATATTGTTTTTCCTTGTGATATTGCTATTTACCAGAGGATTATAATTCATTCTCTCTCTCCAGAGTTACTGTGGCATAGAATATATAAATGTATTACTGTAGGACTTATTATTTATGATAACCAAAAATTGTCCATCAGGTGTTCATTTTCTTTATCTTTATACTTTGTTATAGATGAGTCACCTTTATGACAACCCCACCCCTCTTTTTTTCTGTACACCCCCTTTAGTTCTGATGAAGGTCTGAGTTCAAACCGAAAACGTTCAAGAAATATTGTATGCAAAATAAAAGGACCTTTATTTTTCCACATAACTCCACTTGAGTGCCAAGTTCTTGCATATAATGTGTCGCAAATTACGGGTAGCACTGACAGCTTAGGAACTGAGGGTGGTCCGGCATCGCCTGACGTCACAGTTGCAGGTGCGGCCAGCCCCTTCTGCAGCCATACAATGTAAGTAGCTTCGGCTGTGAGTGACTTGGTCCTCAGGGCTTAATAAAGCAAAGTGAAGTAATTAGCGCATTTTTACAACGGCTTGGCAATAAAGCCTCACCACAGGCTATGCAGCTTGTCTCATATAGTCTGGGTCCCCTCTCTTTGCTTTTGCTCACCAGGCCCCATACACCAGTAATGGCCTGATGGTGGCCCCTGCCTGCAAGGCTCTTGTGTAACCGCAGAGGTCTGTCAGAGAGAACCTGGTATTTCCTTCACACCTTGTTTATGATTCTTCGCCGATTTTCACCATTTTGTTTCTCTATAAAAGGACAGTCCTTCACAGTTTCTCAATAGCAAAATGGATGGGACCTACCAGTCTTGGCAACTTCACTCCAAGGGTATGCCTCAACCCTTTATTGTCCTATTAGGACAACTCTTTTAAGAAACTATCCCCAAAAAAAGAAACTTACCATGTAATACCATTTTGAAACTGTCAGAAAGAAAGAGTAATGCATATATAATGTTACTTCAGTGCATATTGTCAGTGTCTAAGAGGGATTATTTTGGAGGTATGGTACACTGCGTTCTCTCCCCATAGTTTGTTATCAAAAGCTGTTTTGATCTGTTCTTTCTAATTAAATGATCTGTTCTTTTGGGCCGTTACATTCTCATCTCTCTGAAAAAAATTAATTAGTCATAGTCATTCTATTCTTTATAAGATGAAGGTTTACGAAATCATCTGCTGTACAGGTGTGAAGTCGTCTAAGAATATACTAATCAGATAAAGTTTTTTAATTAATTTTTTAAACAGGTATATGTAATATAAAACAATAAGTCTAACAACCCCACCATTCCCTACTCCCTTCTTGTAACACGTAAGTTTCCTAGAAACTCAATTGATATATGCATAATGCACACAGGATACATACAAAAGATACAAGTATAGCATCAATTATAAAACTCAAATAAGAAAGACCATTAGGTATCACAGAAATTACTTTAAGCACTATACCCACTTAAGAGGAGTATGGTCGTGGTAGGTCCTCCACGTGCTCCATATCGTCTCAAATTTATGCAAAGTTTTGCATTTTGATCAAATTATTTTTATTGAATTTTCAAGATTATAAAGTCAAAACATTTAAATCAGGGATAATAAAACAAGTGAATTAACTGAGTAAAGGGAAAAAGGGGAAAGGGAAATGTGAGGAGGGAAGGAAAACTATCAAACTTTTTGGGCAGGAAAACAAGGGAGGGAAATGAAAAAAGGGAAAAAAATGGGGGATGTAGGTCTCAGAGCGTTACTATATTATAGAAAAACATGAGCATATTCTGTGAACTCAAATTATTGTTACAAATAACAGAAATCAAAATAGATCAAAGTTTGGTATTCAAGATTTTGACCGACTTAAACATTTGTATTAGTGGCGGTGTTGGCCTTGGATTGTAATTTTTTATTCCAGAGATACCATCTGACTATATTTTTGAAGACTCTCATTTCTAATAGCGGAGGATAGTTCGAATGTGTAATGGGATGATAGTTTATCTATTATATCTTTTAATTGAAGGAATATTCGATGACTTCCAATTGGTTGCCAACAAATGTTTCGTAACCAAAAAGGTGTATATCATAATGTGTAATGTCTGCTGGCATCTCTGCATGGTTTCCCCATCCCCCTCCATGCGGTGACGCAAGCTTACTCACTGCCCCTGGCCCTGACGTGGTCCTCAGCATGTTCCTGCCAACTCTTTCCTGCTTCTGTGGACACTGCACAGAGTGTTGGCTGCGAGCCTAGGATGCACGTGCATGCGCACCCCTGTTCTTAAAGTAGCAGAGAGCGCATATACTAAATGCTCTCAGCTTGTTGCCGAGAGGCATTTAGTATAATATAGTACATCTGCAATAATAATTTTTTTTCCCACCCACAGACTCAAGAATAATTTTTTATTTACTGGTGTGGAAGCCCTGAGCTTTGCTGCACCAGCCCAAATTGCAGTTCTTGCAGCCAAACCTATTTAATCTGCGACTTGCGCCTTCTGAGTGGAACCTATCCCACCGAATCATCATGAGCACAGTGAGATTCCTGATGTACTACCTAGCAGGAGATTCTCTGGCATGCCTCAGTCTTCTCTGGGAGACAGGGGATCCTATCACTTCTGACCTGCAAGCCTTCCTGGTGGCCTACCATATGGTCTTTGATGAACTGAACCTAGAATCTCATGAAAAACTTTCTTTCCCAGCTTCCAGTAGCACAAAAGGTGGATGACGTATATGAGGAGACCATCACGTCTGGCCCTGTCCTTTCAAAGACCACCCATTCGCCAACCTGCTCAGGCAGCTACCCATCCAGAATCTGTGAAGGCCGATCATGTTTGCAAGGCTAAGCATAAGCAGCAATTTAGTTGTGAGTTAAGATTGGGGTATCGCTGCACAACGCTATGCTGTTTTGCGAAACACCCTGACGGTTCTTGACCAGTGAAGCCAAAAAAACTCCAAAACCTTGAGCTTGTGGGAGAGACTGCCCTTGGCAGGAGTATTCTCTCTCAACAAACGACTATGACTGTGTCCATGGTGTGGGGAAGCTTCGGTTAGGTAGGAGAGTTCGTTCTGCAAATGTAAAAAGTCGGTGTCAGACTCCCATCCAACAGCTCCAAAATCCGGTGAGGGTGTTGTGAAGTGAAGGATGAGCTCTACTCAGAAGCAGTCAAGTCATGTCTGAACAGCTGAAGCTCCAGATCAGAGTATTATATACTGATAAGTTCGCCTTCCATCTGCTGTCTGATAATTCCATTGTTCGTCCTGAGCCAAAAACTCTGAGGCCTGTTTTGGTCTGGACACCGTGTATAGTATTGAATCATATGAAGTTTTTGGTCTCCATATGTCATATCATTTCTGATGGGGATTTATTTATATCCCACTTCCCAGTTCCGGTTTGAAACTTGCAGCTCTCCCTTACCTTCAGGTCAGTCAGGGAACTGCACCTAGGATAATTAGTCACCAGAAAGGCTGCCTGCTATGTACTGGCTATTGGGCACACACTGGAGTGAGAGTAATATAATTATTCCCAGCCGCAGCCGAGCAATACACTTATAAACCCTGTTCCGTCGCTGATAGCTTTACCCAACCAGCTCCTATTCCTAAATCAATAACGGGTCAGGAGCCAGCCCAATTAGTAGCGTAATTTACTTCAGAGGACGTGAAAGTACATTATTGAGCAAGGAGAAACAAAGCTAGTAATTTTATATATTTTACTCCAAAAGGTAGGCAGTGTTTACAAAAGTTTCAAAAGATATTATAAAAATGAGACAAGTATCGTATGTACAGAGAATTACAAAAATAACAGGGATTACAGATGAAAATACACTTACAGTTGCTTATGTCATTTCATACCAGACCATGTGGTGCAGGAGGAGGGACGATACATCCAGATGTATCAGAGCAGCTTGCAGAGCTGCTGCTAGCTCTTTTCCTGGGCAAAGACTGACCCCTCCTAACTCAGCTCCTAAATGTATATGCTCTGCTTGATGACCTCACTGAGGGACTACGACATGGACTCCACTCCCGTTTCCAAAGAGACTCCAAACATTAGCAAAATCTCATAACCGTCATAGCTTACGCTGAGAACCTTGTAGAAGAAAGACAAAATTATCATTATGCTCACCACGACCTGGGGGTTTATTTAAGTATAAACACTAAGTGGACACATGACTCACTTATGGAGAAATCCGTTCCTTGCATTTTGTTGGGTTTTGATCCTAGCAGTTTAAGTGAGTTATAGATCTCTGGGTGGGCATTCGGAATATGTAACTTTTATATCTCTGTCCCTAATTGGGGTCAAGTTATGCCTTACTATTAAGTTTTTACATGAACAAAAGAGCACATGTTACTACAGCTGCCTGTAGCCTGCTTAATGCCATAAACTACTCAGTGGGGGGCTGCTGCACATTGGTATCAAGTTGCACAGAATGTGTAGTGAGAAGAAGAGTTTCCTACGCAGTTGAAGAGGGGGGGTCAGAGAGCCCACAGCGTATGTCTGGAAAGCCATGGAACCATCTAGAACTATACTCCGAATATGGCAGTCTGCTAGTCTCCAATGTCTCCTCAGGAAGGGAAGCGGAGGCGATATCCCTACACAGTCCTGACGATTGTTCCAATGATCTGGCCCCAGGAACCTCCCCACCTCATGGATGTGCTGTCTTGGAGACCAGGCTGAAGACTGACCCAGAGGACATATTTTTTAATAGCTATGGCCAAGAAAACATCAAGGCGGTAGCATCTTCCAAGTCTCTGCAATCCACCAACCAGGCGGAGGAGCTCAAGTCGGCCCTTGAATCCTCCGGGGTGGTACCTGATTTCTCCGAACGGAGAGAGCTTTCCAGTGCCCAGTTCCTAGTACTATGCCGGCTTTGTCCTATGCTGAGGATGGCTTGATGGAGAGAAGCATCTACCCTGTCTAGGAATCTGATTAATGGCTTAGATGCTTGCAGCTGCTATTGATGGACGCTTCCATGGAGTGGCACCTGGCAGCTACCTGCTGCACAAACCTGACCTCACTTCTAGAGGCTCCAGTGAACACCAAAGTAGCTGCTTAGTCATGGTAAGTCCGGTCTGTGGCACAGTGGGTCCACGAACCACATGCGCCACCTGTGTGGGTCACATAATGAATCTGGAATTAGTAGGAAAGTCATCTATGTCTAGTGAAAATAATAAAAGGGAGGCTTCCCCAGGAATATATATGTTGGTAATCATCCCATAGCTTCCTGATTTTGAGCAATCACAGAAAATATGATAGTTTTGTTTTTGCAAAAGGTTGAGCCACATATCTGGATAGTTTATTGGAATGGTACAAATGTGTTGTATTTTTAGAAGGACACACATTTTAAAAAAATATTACCTGTATATACTCAATTATCAGCCGACCTGAATATAAGCTGATTTATTTATTTTTATTTTTTTTACTTATTTTACTCACTTATATACTGTAGAGCTATAAATTCCATTTACAGACATCATCATCACTGTTCTTTTTGGGACAAACAAACTACCATTTATACTAGAGTTTAAGCTGACCCGAGTATAAGCTGAAGCACCTAATTTTACCACAAAAAATGGGAAAACTTATTGACTCGAGTATAAGCCTGGTGTGCATGGCCTCCTCATTCCTATCATAGAATGCATGGTCCCCCATCAGAAAAACATTAAAAAAAACATTCTACTTAACTTCCCTGCGCTCTTGTTAGGAGGAAGAGCAAGCTGCAGGTACCTGCATTATGCCGGGTCCGGAACTGTCAAGGCTGCGTCCAGTGTGGCGGGGGGAAAAGAATGGGGAACCGCACTGGTTCCATGACCCGGGGAGAGGGGGCATAGTTAAGCTGGGCAGTGAGCAGGAAGTGCAGGAAAGAGCCCTCAGTTTCCCGCTGGCGGTGAGCGCAGAAGGAAGTCTGCGGCGCACTCCGCAGGTACAGGGGCAGAGCAGAGATGTGCCCCGACCGGCCTCAGGCGAACGCTCCAGTAAACCAGTGAGTGTTCAGAGCGCCGCACACCTGGCCAAGCAGAACGCAGTGCTCGTACGGAGGAGAGTGTGCCAGTGGCAGTACCCTAAGGTGCGTTCCCCATTGCTGTTATACACACGGCAGCAGTCGCAGCACACATGTGAGACAGAGACTACTGCAGCACTCCCCACTTTGGCTGTACAGATTAATGGACTAGGGGCTCAAAAACAGTGACAACCCGTTGCCACCAGGAGCTGGACCGTGATTCTTTGGATCCATCTGGGGACACAAAGCCGCCAGTTAGCAGTATTCCAACTCCCATCAGACTGATTGTGGATGAGAATCAGAGAAGACTACGATAAGTGCCGTTTAACGATCAGGCTGTTGCATTAACTATTTACTTCCCTTGATCCCTGTTTACTTTTTAATAACTCCCTGCAAGGAGATCATCTTCACCCTTTTGTTAAAAATTAATATTATTTTACAGCATTGTTCTGCAGTCCCTGCATTACTACATTTCTGCACCTGCTAACACTCTCTCAGAACACCCTGTTCTGATGCCAGTAGCTGATTTATGTTTGTAAGCAGCGCATAGCAATGACGTCATGCGCTGCTTACAAGCAGAGGATGGCTGCCAGAATACTCACTGCTCTCCACACCGGGACTATGGGCATGTGGAGCTGTGAATATTCATTGAGCTTTAATAGTGGGCATTGTAACCTCAGCTGCTGGCTTGGTGCAGTGACTGGGCAATTACGCGTGCCAGCTACTATAGGAAATGAATATTCACTGCTCTCCACGCTAATGGGAGCGGAGGGCAGTAAATATTCATTCCCTTAAGCAGCGGGCACACTTTAGAGCTGAGCAGCTGCAGGAAGCTGGCTGCTGTGGCTAACAGGGTGTCCGCTATTAAAGGGTAATGAATATTCACTGCTCTCCACTTCCATGGGTTTGGAAAGCAGTGAATATCCATTTGTCTTTAGCAGTGAGCACAAGTGATCACCCAGCCACTGTACCAAGCCAGCAGCTGAGGTTACTATGTGCGTGAAGTGAAGTGAATATTCATTTACTTAAGTAGTGGGCACACACGATCGCCCAGCAGCTGCAGGAGGCTGGCGGCTGCGACTACTGTGCCTGCTATTGAAGAGAAAGAAATATTCACTGCGAGCACATTGGAACAAGACACTGCGGGGGAGCTTAGGGACAGCAAGTAGGATGGTTTATTTTTTTAATGTTTGTCTGCTGGGGGCCATGCATACCAGGATAGGGATGAGGAGCCATGCATACCAGGATGGGGATGAGGGGGGCCATGCATACCAGGATAGGGATGCGGAGTCATGCATACCAGGATGGGGATGAGACAATGCATACCAGGATAGGGATGTGGAGGCCATGCATACCAGGATGGGGATGAGGAGCCATGCATACCAGGATGGGGATGAGGAGCCATGCATACCAGGATGGGGATGAGGAGCCATGCATACCAGGATGGGGATGAGGAGCCATGCATACCAGGATAGGGATGAGACAATGCATACCAGGATAGGGATGTGGAGGCCATGCATACCAGTATGGGGATGAGGGGTGCCAAGCATTCCAGGATAGGGATGAGAAGCCATGCATACCCGGATGGGGATGACGAGCCATGCATGCCAGGATACGGATGAGGAGGCCGTGCATACCAGGATAGGGATCAGGGGGCCATGCATACAAGGATGTGGATGAGGAGGCCATGCATACAACGATGTGGATGAGGAGGCCGTGCATACCAGGATGGGGATGAGGAGGCCATGCATACAAGGATAGGGGTGAGCGGATGATGCAAACCAGGCTTATACTCGAGTCAATAAGTTTTCCTAGTTTTTTGTGCTAACATTTGATGCCTTGGCTTATACTCGGGTCGGCTTATACTCGGGTCGGCTTATACTCGAGTATAAATTGGTCGTTTGTTTGTCCCAAAAAGGACAGTGATGATGATGTCTGTAAATTGAATTAATAGCGCTATATAAGTGAGTAAAATAAGTAAAAAATTAAAAATAAATAAATCTTAGATCATTCATCCTCCTACTGTATATAGTATATGCAGTTGTGTCATTTTTCAGATTTGCCTGGTTCACTTTATGAACCATGTCGATTATTATTATAATACAGCGAGTAGAGAGAGTTTCTCAGTTGGTTCTGATATTTCTGGTGTCCCCACATCAAAGAAAAGCTTGTTTCCGGTGCCTTATGTGTGAAAAATCACATTAGAAAGGTGCAGCTCGGCTGCAGTTATTTTATAGTGGAGAGTTCCCTCTGATCTACTATTTACGTGGTGCTCGTAATCCCACCGCCGAAACAGCAAATGAAGAACATTTTATCTGGGAGCCAAGGCGTGTGAACACAGGAAGGATGATAGAAAGCAAGGCAGAGAGAGGAATAAGTCACGTGTGAGGACTGTCTACTGTGTGATCTTGCGGAAAAACAGGTAAGAGTAGTAGGCCTCATTTTTTTAAACGGTCTAAAAAGAAAAACTGTAATTGTCCCCCGTGGCAACCAATCAGAGGTCCGCTTACATTTTGTCAACTGCTGTGGTAAAATGAAAGCTGTGCTGTGTTTGGTTGCTATTTCTTTCAAATAGTTTTGATAAATCTGCATCTTTGTCACCTAACCACATATGTAATAGTGTTGAGGTGGGGTGGTTAGTTAGGCTTCTTTCACACTTGCATCAGTACTGGGTCATCGCCATGCGTCGGCCCGACGTACCGACGGCCATTGTGAAATAAATGCACAACGGGGGCAGCGGATGCAGTTTTTCAATGCATCCGCTGCCCCATTGTAATGTCCGGGGAGGAGGGAGCGAAAATGGCGGACGCGACGCACAAAAAAAGTTTTGTTGTGCCGACGGTCCGCCAAAACACAACACATCCGTCGCACGAGTGATGCGACGTGTGGCCTTATGTCGCAATGCGTCGCTAGTGCAAGTCTATAGGGAAAAACGCATCCTGTGGGCAACTTTACAGGATGCATTTTTTCTCCAAATTGACGCATTGCGACGTACATCACACGACGCTAGTGTGAAAGAAGCCTTAAAGATATACAGTATGTACGTCCATGGTTTTATTTTTCTCAAAGAGTGTATAAATCCCTATTCCAAAGATCTGTTAAAGGGATTGAGTGAGATCTAGTTAACTTGTTAACTTGTTTTTTCCTTTTTTTAATCGTGAGACCAATATTGATGGCTTTTCTTTAGGCCACGTTCACACGTTCAGTATTTGGTCAGTATTTTACATTAATATTTGGAAGCCAAAAACCAGAAGTGGAGCAATCAGAGGAAAACAGTAATAGACACAAGTCACCACTTCTGTATTTATCACCCACTCCTGATTGTGGCTACAAATACTGATGTAAAATACTGGCCAAATACTGCTAGTGTGAACGTGGCCTAAGGATAAGTCATGATCATGAATATTTTCTTGATGGAAGTTCTGCTCCTCCCCACCTCCAATTGAAGTGTGGCCAGAAACCCTCAATGATAACCCAGCCACAATGCCGTGCATATGAAGGGGGAGCCTGGGTCAGTGCTGTAGGCCGGTTCTGATTTCCCATCACCCGATACCTCTCTTCTAAATAGGAATCTGACATTTGTGCATTGTGCTGTGGGATTCGTTCTGTACTCACTTGTTGTTCGGGAGTCCTTGTTACCTACCCTTCAGAATGAGACAGAGTCCCCTCCGGTTGGTGTTCCCTATACCCAGTATAATATCAGTTCTGCCTGACCTGCCCCCACCTCAACACACTCTATTGGTTCCAGGGGCTTCTTATTCAGCATTATGGCATCCCTAAGGTCCACCACCTTTCCTTCTCGATGTGACCTGATCATCCTCTTCCATGGAATCCAATACCTCTTCTGGGCCCTAGGCCCTATACCGACCTGGAATCTGAGCGAAACTTTACATGTGTGCTCATGCTGTTTGGGAGACTTGAGACTGACATGACACTTTGCATCTGCTTACCTTGAACCCGTCACACCTCACACTGTCAGAGACTTCCCTACTCTCTCGAACTAGGAAGGGTTTTCCCTTTTTATCTGACCTAACCCCTCCCAACATGTGGGCTATTCCCAAGCTTTTAACTATTGCTTACCCTGAATGCTGCTAAGTGTGTGAAGGAAGAAATTAAGAAAGAATCTCCATTTTGTGCTTTTCGACTCCATTTTGTTGTTTTGATATAAATTTTGTTAGTAGGCTAAAGGTTACAGCTGTTATGAGATTTTGATGAGACCTTGATTGTTGCAACCTCGGTAGAACATGAGACTGAGGGTGTATTGTTCTACAAAACTTTGACGCACAGATTGTCCCTGCATTATTATAGGCTAAGAACTGTGAGCATGTTCTTATGCTGATTGGTTAAAGTCCTGCATTCTTATAGGCTAAGAACTGTGAGCATGTTCTTATGCTGATTGGTTAAAGTCCTGCATTCTTATAGGCTAAGAACCGTGAGCGTGTTCTTATGCTGATTGGTTGAAGTGTAATTTCTGTGACTATGATAAAGTCATGCAGAATAAACGGGGGCCAGAGATCTGCTCGATCCCCCATACAGAGACACACGTCTCCGTCTGGTCATTTTCAGTTGCCGGCAACACCTTATATATTAATTTGGAAATCACTGGGTTAACCGTGAAGGATCAATTTAAATCCTCCCTCAACAGTTGGTGCCGAAACCCGGGAACCAAGCAGGAACGCTTCTGCCGCCCGGAGGACAACAAGACAAAGGACCCTCGGACCAGACGCAGGCACTGGAAAATTGGGACTGATCATCCCCCACAACAACCACGGTAAGTTGGCAGTTATACTGTCCAGACTGACCGTTTGGTGTGGTTTTCCTGTGTTTGTTGCTGCAAAGATGATCTGAGGTTTGTCCCCGGAGTGGGATGATTCTTGGGTGGAATCATATAGAGGTGTAGTTCCGTTGGAAGCCCAGTGCTCGAACCGTACCTCATAAGGGACGGACACCCCGGATTAACCAGTGATGTAATTCTCTTTACAGTCAAAATATCCTGAATTCCTGATCACTGTTAGAATCGGGCGCGGTGAGGTGATCGAAGATTGGGTAGGATGCGTAACTCAGGAATACATAGATATATATGTGTATGTCCAGGGGTGTCCGGAGGGTTAAGTCTAAGACGCCCTCCTCCTTTCGCTGAGTACCGCGATTTTGGGTTGTCCCAGCGGGGGACAGGTAAAAACCCTAAGTGGAATAGACTAAGCGGCCGCTCTGGTATCTATACACGACTAAGTAGGGGTATTTCGCTTTAAAGGAGAATCAGTCCGTGGAAGAAGAAGACTTTGAATTGTGTGATAAAAATTTTATATTGTTAGCCCAAAGAAGGGAAAAGAAATCTGTCAGGAATGCAGGGAAAATATTCTCAATCTGGCATGTGAAATGTGTGATGAAGATTTTGTAGAAATTAATTAAGTCTAAGAACTGCTGTATTTCCGGTTCTGTGTTTGTCTCTAAAATATCCGATGGGCGGGGGGGAGTTATACAGCTGCGTTATGGCTTTCTTCTGTGCTGAGGAATGTTGTGATTCTTCCTATCTCCGTGTTTCTGGTAGGGAGGGGCAGCAGCATGTGGCTGCGCTCTTCAGTCTCTCTGTATTTTCTTGGTGTAGATTATGCGCTGGTAGATCTGTGTTCTGTTTAAGGTGACAACATTGTTTTGAAGTACAAAGAAATATTATAATCTGGAAAATTGAAAGTGAAATCTAGTGTCTAGTTTTAGAAGGAAATTTGTAAGTGATTGAAAGATTGGTAAAAGCAAGTTGAGTGGTTGATATATAGCAAATTGAGGATCAACAGAGGAAGTGAATTCTGATGAATAATGTGTCAGAAAGACAAACAATTAAAAATGATAATCTGAAACAGGGGATCTCACAAAATAATATGTTGGGGCCATAGTAAATGCCGCAGATAACCATCTCCGCCATGCTGGAGGACTGGCTGCAGTGATTTCACAGAAAGGTGGATCCATGATACAGGAAGAATCTAATTCATATATACAAACTTATGGCCAGGTAGAAACAGGACAGGTCGCAACAACCAGAGCAGGACAGTTTCCGTGTCAATATGTAATACATGCAGTGGGCCACGGTATAGTCCTAGCAACATTTTCAAGTCCCAACAGTTACTTACTGAGGCCGTCCAGAGTGCAATTCTGTATGCCTCCTCCGTTCCTCCCGATACGATGCCTCAACGTACAATGGTCATACCATTAATCTCTGCCGGTATCTCTAACTGTAACAGAGCCTCCTGCCCCGCTTCCGCAGCAGATGCCTCTTGTGCCCGTATTACCGCCACCTCCTCCTGCCCCCCGAGTCAATAATATCAGAGTTTGAAGAAGATGATGTGAAAACTACTCCTGACAGGCCAAAGTATACCCCCTTTTCGCCATCGCAGATAAACACCCTTTGTAACCAATTACCCGACCCAGAAACCTCCCCCATGGCCTTCTATAGACAAATAGCAGCGAATCGAGAGATTTATTCCACTCCCCGGAGAGATCTGTTACACTTACTCCAAGTGAAGGCTGGGGAGGGATATTTTCCAATTATTGAGCGTGGCATAATGTATAATGTGAACCTGGATGGGGGAACATATGAGAGTGGGGTTGATTTCTGTAATGCTTTAAAAGTTTGGGCACAAGATAGATTAGCAGACCAAGCTACCTCCCTTACAGATGTCACACAGGACAAGGGGGAGACTGCCGAAAAGTTTTATGGGCGTCTTATGGTAGTGTTTAAAGATTTGGGATTCTCATTGTATAATAAAGCCCATTCACACCTTTTTGTGGCAGCTTTAATGTCCGGCCTTAAATCTGAATTGAAAGAGGCAATAATGTCGGTCAGACCCGATATTGAGACTTCCACTCCGGATGATGCATTAAAAGTAATTAAAAGTTTTCAAAAGAATTTAGCACGTTCTGCATCAACAGGAAAATCAAGGGTTAAAACTGTAGCTGCAGCAGTGTCTGCTCCAATTCTAGCCCCCACCCCAGGTACAAGAATGCAGCTGGCTCCTTATCAGTGGCCTGCCCAGCAGCAAATTCCAACTCCAGCCCTCCCACCTTATACAAATTCAGTCCCCTACTCAAATATTTCTTTTAACCCTATGTCTGGAGGTATTGCTCCCCAGCCCCGCCGCACCAGTTCTCACTTGCAGTGTTGGCGCTATGGCCGGCCCGGTCACTTTCAAAGAAATTGTCACACCCCTGCTGACAGATGCTACCTTCAAGTTCCCCTTTCCAGTTACAACCTAGCCACATGTCCATGGCTGGACAGCTGCGACTTCAGTGTGCTATTCTTATGCCTACTAATGTGATTTTAAAAAAGGTGCACTGTCCTGAACCCCGCTACTCTTCTCCTAGTTCCTATGGATCCAAAGGGGGGAGGAGTAGGTGTCATGAAAAAGGACACTCTTTTTCTTTCTAGAATGGATCCAGAGGAACAAGATTAGGTTTCCAAACCATATGATTATCTAGAATTGATGTTTCAGGAAACGGCTGGTCTCTAGTGTGCCTATTCTAATGCTGATTTTGAGCTTTTTGTAGATGGATCCCATCACCAAGATGACCAAGGACGCTTCTGTACCAGATATGCTGTGGTCTCAGAGCATGAGGTAATCAAGGCAGAGTCAATGCCAGCTCATATGTCTGCACAAGAAGCAGAGCTCATAGAAACGTGCAAACTAGCAGAAGGTAAGACTGTAAATATCTACACTGATTCCAGGTATGCTTTTGGCATTACACACGATTATGGGCCTATCTGGAGAGCCAGGGCTTTCCTGACAGCAAATGGCCACCCCTTTAAACATGCTGAGGCAGTCCAGCAACTTATGAATGCACTACAGTTTCCCACCCAAGCAGGCATCATAAAGGTAAAGGCACATACCAAAGGCACTGATGGATGGACAAAGGGTAACACACTGGTAGACCAGGCTGCCAAGAAAGCAGCAAGCACTCCTGTAGCCTCTCAAGTACATCACCTAGACACCCCACCATCTCCACTTGTGTTGAAAGACATCTTAGCCCGGTTACAAGAACAGGCAAGTAAGGAGGAGAAAAATAGGTGGCAAAAGATAGGGGCTTGCTCTGATACCGTCACTGGACTATGGGGGAGGGGTGAAAAGGTCTGCCTACCACAGGTACTGTACCCAATGATGGCACAGGTTCTGCACGGGAATGTGCACCACTCGAAGACGGCCATGTGTGACACCCTACAGAGACAATGGATTGCCCCTGGGTTTTCCACCTGCGCAAAAAGGCAGGTACAGAGCTGCATGATATGTGCCACACATAATCAGGGTAGGACAGTGAAAACCCCATCCAAACACACTCCCCGGCCCCTTAACCAATTCCAGAAACTGCAGATTGATTATATTCAGTTGACCAGGGTAGGGATGTATGAGTATGTGTTGGTCTGCATTGATTTATTTTCAGGTTGGCCAGAAGCCTACCCAGTTGCCAAAGCTACGGCTAAGACAACGGCGAAGAAACTGATGGCTGAGATCATATGCAGGTATGGAGATCCTGAAGTCATTGAAAGCGATCAGGGTTCCCATTTTACTGGAGAGATCATGTCAGAGGTAATGGCAGCACTGGGGGTAAGTCAAGCATTGCATACTCCATACCATCCGCAGAGTAGTGGAAGAGTGGAGAGACTAAATGGAATTTTTAAGCTTAAAATCCAGAAGGCAATGGCAGAGACTGGTAAACCATGGACAGAATGCCTTCCTCTGGCTTTGTTTTCAGTAAGATATACCCCAAACAGGAAGACAGGACTGTCACCGTATGAGATTCTGTTTGGCAGGAGCCCCAATCTTGAATGTTTCTTTCCACAACAGTTGCAGCTCAAGTACCAGGACTTGACTAGCTATGTGCAGGCCTTACATGGACACCTTGCCAAAGCGCATTTAACTGTCTTCAGTTCTCTTCCAGACCCAGACAAGGTTCCTGGACACCATCCCTTTGTGCCAGGAGACCTGGTGTATGTGAAAAAGTTTGTGCGCAGAGATTGTCTCCAGCCGAGATTTGAAGGACCCCACACGGTGATCCTGGTCACCCCCACTGCAGTAAAACTTGAAGGAAAGAGCACCTGGATCCACGCCTCATATTGTAAAAGAGATCGAACCAGTGTTTAGTCACAGTAGTGACTGAAGGGAAATGTTGCTGTTGTTTTTGATCCTGGACCTGAAGGCTATCCTCGCCCCTACCTCTTTGTTCCCTATTGTAAAAATAAGAATTCTGGTCCCACTATTCTCTGGGTAAACCTGACAGCCCCGGCGAATATCTGGCGATTTGATTTCTGTGATGTAGTCAAGTGCCCCGAGACTGAACGGGTGGTAGAGGGAATCATCCAGTTTTATATGTGTGTTACCAGAAATGACAACAATAACTGTTATTATTGATCAGATGCTGCCTGGAATACGGGAGATGATTGGGGATATAAATCTAGTGAAGCCATGTTCCCAAGGATGGGACGGGTAGGAGTCTTCGTGAGAGAATGCATCTAACAGCCCTTCTGCAACCACTTAGGGGCTGTAAATGGGGTAAAAGTTGTCACCCCCTCCTCCTAAATCTCGAAAGCCCCCAATCTGCTGACCTGCAGACATTGGTACTGGGAAGGCATTATAATTATGTATTTAGTAGTGGATACCATGGGAATTTAGGCCATATACAGCTCCAGGATATTAGTTTCAGACCAACCAAAGCCCCTGTTACTAGTACACCTAAAACAAGCCCAGGTGAGCGTTTGCAAAATGTAGTTAATGAAGTAATCCCCATTCCAGGTCTCAGTTGGCAAGAGGTTTTCTCCATAGAAATACAAACAGCCCCAAGGAAAAACCTATGGTTAGAATGGGTGAGATACAATGTAAGAGTCCAGAATATCTTTGTAGGATGTATTGCTTGTGCTGCTGCGAATACATATCTATACACACATGTGTTGCTTTTCCCTGATGACGACACCACTGCCTGTGTTATGAATCTGCTGAAAGGTCTGAAGTCCACTGATTGTCCAGATTATGTCCTACTAATTCATAAGAAACCCAGACTAAAGGTTCCAGGAGAAGTAACCATTAGCTGACAATTACACCTGCTATAATTCCCACGACACCACAGGTACACCAGTAGGGATCTTCAAGACAGGTTTCTGCAAAGGGAACAGTTCTCTAGATACTGACTTGCTAATTAAACATACACAATATATGTACACCAAAGATACCTGATGAACTTACCCGAAAGAGAAGGAGTCTCGATCAGCTCCACATGAGTTGTGAAGAAGATCCACAAGTATGTATTGATGCCATTGGGGTGCCAAGGGGGGTGCCTGACCAGTTTAAAGCCCAGAACCAGATTTATGCTGGCATTGCTTCTATAATCCCACAGGTGCAGATTAATAAAAATGTTGAATGGATCAAATATATATATATATTACAGTGAACAAAGATTTGTCAATTATAGCTGTGATGCCTTCCAGGGTATAGTTGAGGATTTGGGCCCTAACACTTGTATGATCTGTGCTGCAACCCGACCTAAGAGAATTACACTGAATCCTGTCCAGACAAGATCACATGCAGTGATATAAGAAGCTGACACAGGATTGTGGTTGGTGGATACTGGAGACATTAACTTTTGGAAGTAGGCTGACAGTAATCCTTTTGGGAAGGAGCTGTAGACCAGCATGTCATGTCACTCCTCACCACCAGAGAACCAACCACATCAGGTAGGGTAAGACAGATACAGGAGTATTATCCCTGGAGGCCCTCTGACTAGCTATGCAAAAACAATTGGCTGACCCTGAGAACCAACCTTTCTCATTTTACAAACAAATAAAGACAATATGATGGACGTATAAGTACACCTGGGCAGGCCTAGGTAGTTAGTGAAAACAATCCCGACTGGCACCTTCCTCAATCAAGAAGTAGACCCACCAGAGTACGATGGTACTGATCCAGGGGAGATCCCTAAGTATGTCCCCCTCAAGAGAGTAAACAAAACCCCTCATTCTCAAATGATGTTAAGAGATTTAGTTTAGGGACAGTGGGAGAACTCCATGTGAGGTTAGTGAAGGGTTCAGCTGCCTGGAGGCCTCTCACTAGGGGAGAGTTTCTGAGGTGTCTGGATGAAGAAATCCACCTCCCCTTTTCCCATCACATGGACAGTCTCGAAGGATCTTTCTTTAGGGAAAAAAAAACTTAGTATTTAGGGGGGATTGTCAAGATGAAAATATATATCTTTATACTTTTTGTACTGCTATGCTCTTGTACTGTGAAACAGTAAGTTTTCCCTATGCTTGCAGATATAACTGTATTTGAAAATGGCTGCCAGTATTCACCTTTATCCTTGTTATGTATGTAATACTAAAACTTGTTTTTTGGTGTATTTCTGTGTGTATTAGGAAATTCTGCACTAGGATAACTAGTGAAGAAACCAAAAGCGTTGCCACCTCTGCTCTTCTCTACACCGATTTCACAAAGTTACCTGATGAAGATGTTGAAGCCAAGTGCATGGCTATCTTCAAAAGATCCCCACTACTGTTATCAATAATTGTTATTCGTAAATTCTAGTATACAGGGGGGATGGGTACGCCGCAACAGCCATGGCTGGTAACATGGCACCAGTCATGTGAAGACCAGTATCCCTTGAGCTTATAGCTTGGGATAGTACCTCTGATGCTGGACATTAATTAACAAAATTTATCTAGGGGGGAATGTGAAGGAAGAAATTAAGAAAGAATCTCCATTTTGTGCTTTTCGACTCCATTTTGTTGTTTTGATATAAATTTTGTTAGTAGGCTAAAGGTTACAGCTGTTATGAGATTTTGATGAGACCTTGATTGTTGCAACCTCGGTAGAACATGAGACTGAGGGTGTATTGTTCTACAAAACTTTGACGCACAGATTGTCCCTGCATTCTTATAGGCTAAGAACTGTGAGCATGTTCTTATGCTGATTGGTTAAAGTCCTGCATTCTTATAGGCTAAGAACTGTGAGCATGTTCTTATGCTGATTGGTTAAAGTCCTGCATTCTTATAGGCTAAGAACCGTGAGCGTGTTCTTATGCTGATTGGTTGAAGTGTAATTTCTGTGACTATGATAAAGTCATGCAGAATAAACGGGGGCCAGAGATCTGCTCGATCCCCCATACAGAGACACACGTCTCCGTCTGGTCATTTTCAGTTGCCGGCAACACCTTATATATTAATTTGGAAATCACTGGGTTAACCGTGAAGGATCAATTTAAATCCTCCCTCAACAAGTGTATCCCTATACCTTCCACTGGTTCCCTTATGGACAGCCCTCCCCAAACTCCATGGATGACCATCAGGTAAAACCTCCAGGAAATCGAGACACAAACCGGCCATAAAGATAAAATGCAGATTTATATAAAAGGCTTAGAACTATAAAACATTACTATACATTTCATTGAATGTATTTTAGGCATCTGATTGATCTACAACTGAGAAAAATAATTAGCAAAGTCTTGTTTGATTTCACTATTATCTACTTGACAGCAGGAAGATTAATTTAGTTTGAAGTAATTATTTAAAAGGTGCTATGCTGGAAGAGTTGCCATAGGCATGATTATTGTAGTGTTGGCTCCTTGCAGGGTGTATACATTTCAAATTAAAGTGCAATTAAAATGACTTATTAGAAAATATGGATTTAACTTTTTTTTAATTGTTTTGTCTTTGGCAGTGATGTATCGGAGAATGAAGACGGTTATTTATTTTTCTAGACGCAGTTTATTGATGCTCCTTCACATCAAGTTGAGACAAGTTTACAAACTACATTAAGTCTTACATATTTTGTTTTCGGATATTATACAGTAAATTACAATCTTAGGGCTCATAGTCACTTGCGAGAAAAACGGACGAGCGCAATTCAATAAAAAAATTGGATTGTACTCTGGCCAATGTTAATCTATGAGTCCCTAAAAAGAGTGCGGTTCGCGACAATGCAATTCAATGGATGTGATAAACAAAAATCGCAATGCACCTAAACCATCCGATTTTAACACACCTATGTCCTTGAAAAGCCGACATTTCATCTGCTGTGTACAATAAAATCACAGCGTGACGTGACATACTAGACTAGATAGAATAGATATATATATATATACATAGAATAGATAGTGTGGTGCAGTAAAAGGTGTAGCACTGGACGGAAGATAAGATTTGGCCAGTTTTTTTCCCAAGGTTGAGGACCTGCAGAGAAGTCACGATCACGTGATCAGCCCATGTGGTAGGCACCTCACCTGTGGGTGTAGTTATAGGCTATGTAATGGAGTTTCTTTTGTTTGGCACATGTTCTGTGTGCAAGGTGCGAGGAGCTAGGCTGGAGCTAGCCTCAATTTGTTTGGTCAGAGTACTCATGCAGCAACGGTTCACTACAGGACTCATAACAACCCTGGGAATGGCACCTGGCGGACGCCGCTGACCAGGTAGCCGCTTAGTTAAGCCCTTCCCGTGCAAGGGTGAGTCTGAGACCAGTGGTTCTCCAAGCTGGAGTATGTTTGTGTTTTTTTTCTCTTACTTTCTGCCACTGACTGTTTAAATTGTGAATAAACCACTGAAGTTGGGACCGAAAGCCTATGTGTTGCCTCATTACTGCGGCCCTGCCACTGCCTACCAGAGCAAATCCCTGCAATATGTATAAAGATATCATTGACATATATAATTAGCGCAGTGTGTGTATGGCTTACTGTATATGTATTTTTTTTAAATATAACAAATTTTTTAAAAAATGCTGTGGGGTCCCCTGAAATTTTGTTAACCAGCAAAGGGAAAACAGACAGCTTGGGGGCAGATGTTTATAGCCTGGGAAAAGGGTAATACCCATGGAGGTTCCCAACCTATTAATATCAGCTCACAGCTGTATACTTAGCCTTTACTGGTTATTAAAATGGGGGACCCCCATAAAAGAGACGTAGGGTCCCCCTATAATTAATAACCATAAAAGGCTAGGCAGACAGCTGTGGGCTGATATTAATAGGCTAGGAAAGGACAAAGGATATTGGCCCCACCCCAGACTAAAAACATCAGCTCTCAGCCGCCTCAGAAAAGGCGCATCCATAAGATGCACCAATTCTGGCACTTAGCCTCGTTCTCCCCACTTGCCCTCGTGCACTGGCAAGTGGGGGTGATAGTATTGTAGTTAATGTCAGCTTTTTATTGCAGGTGACATCAAGCCCAGGGGTTAGTAATGGAGAGGCGTCTATAAGACCATAGCCAAATTGTCAAATAACATCACCCAGAATAAAGTCCCTTATTTGAAATAATAACACAGACTCCTTTATTGGAACCAAGAACATTTAAACGCAACTTTACGCCCAATCCACTGAAGCCCATGTAAAATACATAAATTAATAAAGCAACATCATGCTTACCTGCCCCCGACATAAAAATAATAATCCAATTGTCCCACGAGACGTCTAACTCACACACACAGTCTTTGTGCCTGCTGCGCGACAGTCCACTGGCACCTCTGTTCCTTCTAGGGGGTACGGTATGCTCCCAGAATGGGAGCACGTCCTGCCGCGGGCAAGCCTGTCTGGGCACTGCTCTGCAGACAGGGGCTTCCTGTTCCTTTGAGGCTGATGACCCAGCCCCCTTAATTAACCTCTTTCTGTCCCTAAGCTGCAGACATTACATTACACAATGGTAGAACATTAAGACAATGCAAACACAGCACACAAATAACAGTAATACATCAATATATAACCCACTGTCAAAGTTCCACATTGGAGACCACATACAGGGAAGGAGAGAGGGAGCAACCGAGGGTCCCTGCCACCTCCTTACACCCCTCCCTCCTAAAATATGGTTGTCCCCGACCATGACGGCACTTGCAGAGCTAAAACAGCAAACATTAAAACATCAATAACAGATCAACAATCTTTTGTAAATGTTAATAAAAGAGTTTCAGTCTCTCTTAAAGCGGGTCCGTTTGACCATGGTCCCCATTTGCTCCTGGGACTAGTAAAACAGATATCCTGGCCAACTCATCATCAGTCCACACAGTCTTGACCCGACTTGGTCCTCGGATACTCCTGACCAAGCTCTCCCCCTCCCTCCTTTGACCAGATCACGGGCTTATCAGAAAAATTGGTGTGCTGTGTTTAGCAGGGGGTTAGTCCAAGGTTAAAAGGGAATGAAGTTCCTGGTTAAAAGAAGTCAGTCCTTGCAACAGCTACATGCACAGTTCCTGGTAGCCACCCCTCATAGGGTTTTCAGGCCTGTGATCAAGCAGGGGGTGTGCAAACATACACAAATAATCTGGGAGGAGAGGAAAAACAAAGTCTTATAACTGTGACCGGATTGGCCACAACTGGCACCTCAGTCCTGATGCTATACTGAGCTCCTTGCCCTTTAAGAGACGCAGAACAGTCTCTTTGCATTTTTCTCAGGTGCAACTGGCACAACACACTTTTTTTTATTAAAGGTGCAGCATCAGTCAACGCACGGGCATTGGTTGGTGTAATTGGCCGCATGAGGGCCCTGCACGACAATATTGGTGTAGGACGAGGATCCGCTGGAAGAGGAGTCTCCACTGTTCCTTCAATCCTGTGTCCCCACCAGTGGTGGTCCCATTGCCCCCAGAGCTTTTGGCTCTGCTGCTGTATTTGTGGCTGCCTCACACAGTACAGGCGCCGCTTTCTTCTGTTTGGCAGCAGTTGCAACAGGTTGCAAATCATAGTGGGCTACATGCTCCTGTCGTTCTTCTGGGGGGCACCATTAGTATGGCCACCGCATATGTCCCTGAGGTTCAGACTCAGAGGTGTAGCTAGGGTTTCAACTTAGGGGGGGCGAAACATCTGAGTGGGCCCCTAACCAGCTAACCCTGATTACAGCTACGGTTGCGCACTCTAGTTGTGAATAAAGGGGAACCTCAGAATATGACCCTACTGTTATTGAAAATAAATCTATATACAAAAACGAACATTGACTTTACCGCCACATTGTGACCATATACAACTTTGATGGTCACAATACTCTGAGTGCCCCTATAACAATAATGCTTAAGTGCCCACTTAACATTTAATAATGTCCCCTAAGTTTTCCCATGTACTGCTCCATTATACACAGTATGGTGAGCTCAAAGCTTCCCTATACACAGTCTAAGGCCCCCACAGCACCCCTATACACAGTATGATGATTCTATAACTCCCCTATACACCGCATGATGTTCCCACTGCTCCCCTATTTACACAAAATGATGTTCCCACTGCTCCCCTATAGATAATATGAGCCCAATGCTCCCCTACACACAGTATAATGCTGACAGAACTCCACTATAGAAAGTATAATGCTCCCCAGAGCTCCCCTATATACAGTGTAATGGGCCAACAGCTCCCATATGCACAATATGCCTTCAGTTTCCTATACACAGTATGATGGGCCTGCAGCTCCCATCAAACAGTATGATGTCCCTCACAGTTCCCCTGTACACAGTATGATGGGCCCACAGCTTCCTTATACACAGTATGATGGGCCCACAGCTCCCTTATACACAGAATGATGGGCCCACAGCTCCTTTATACACAGTATGATGGGCCGGCAGCTCCCGTCAAACAGTATGATGTCCCTCACAGTTCCCCTGTACACAGTATGATGGGCCCACAGCTTCCTTATACACAGTATGATGGGTCCACAGCTCCTTTATACACAGTATGATGGGCCACAGCTTCCCTTATACACAGTGTGATGGGCCCGCAGATCCCTTATACACTGTCTGATGGGCCTGCAGCTCCCGTACAAACAGTATGATGGACTCACAACTTCCTTATACATAGTATGATTGGCCCGCAGCTCCCTTATACACAGTATGATAGGCCCGCAGCTCCCTTATACACAGTATGATTGGCAACCAGCTCCCTTATACACAGTATGATTGGCCCACAGCTCCCTTATACACAGTATGATGGGCCCGCAGCTCCCTTATACACAGTATGATGGACCCGCAGCTCCCGTATACAGTATGATTGGCCCGCAGCTCCCATATACACAGTATGATGGACTTACAGCTCCCGTATACACAGTATGATGGATCCGCAGCTCCTTTATACACAGTATGATGGACCTGCAGCTCCGTTATACATAGTATGATTGGCCTGCAGCTCCCTTATACACAGTATGTTGGGCCCGCAGCTCCCGTATACACAGTATGATGGGCCCACAGCTCCTTTATACACAGTATGATGGGCTTGCAGCTCCCACATACACAGTATGATGGACCCGCAGCTCCCTTATACACAGTATGTTGGGCCCGCAGCTCCCGTATACATAGTATGATGGACTTACAGCACCCTTATACGTAGTATGATTGACCCGCAGCTCCCATATACACAGTATGATGGGCCCACAGCTCCCTTATACATAGTATGATTGGCCCGCAGCTCCCGTATACACAGTATGATGGACTCACAGCTCCCTGTAATGATTTGGATGCCCCGGTCATTAACTCATCCTCCGGCGTATTCACTATTTTGTTGCACTGCTGCAGTGCCGCTGCTCAAACTTGTGAGCACAGCTTCTGACAGGCCAGAAGTTAGAAGCTATGTCACAAGCGCTCAATGTAAGACTATGAGGCTATGTGCACTTGTTGCGGATTTCCTGTGTTTTTTGTGTGGATTTCGCCTGCGTTTTACTAGCTGCAGAATCCTATACAGGAGCAGGTGTAAAACGCTGCGGAATCCGCAAATAGAATTGGCATGCTGCAGAAAATAAAATGCAGCGTTTCCGCGCAGTATTTTCCGCACCATGGGCACAGCGGATTTGGTTTTCCATAGGTTTACATGGCACTGTAAACCAGATGGAAAACTGCTGTGAATCTGCAGCGGCCAATCCGCACCGTGTGCACATAGCCTGAGAGTGAGAAAGAGGCCAGATCAAGGCTCCCACAGACTCACACTGATTAGTGACCTCTGCGCTGCTCCAAAAAACACTGGAGCCTCGAACAGGCCACAAACTGCAGGAGACGGAGCCGAGCGGAGACTAAAACAGATGAAAACACCAGAAGGCGAGTATCAGACAGGGGGCAGGGGATGCGGATCTCCAGCACCGCTCCAGCAGTGAAATAAAAAAAAATGCCGGAGTGGTGCTGTAAATGTGAGGCAGCTCTTGGTTACTGTATGCGGGCTCCTTATACTAATAGTCATAAAAGACCCAGGTGGTACGCATCAAAAGCCCCCTACCCCCCCATCTCCAGCCCCTCCAGACAGCAAATATTACATGATGGAGTGCATATAATATCGTAACTAAACATTATAATATTCAGCCCCCAGTGACCTGTCCCCCCTCCCCCACTTCAGCCCCAATACCCCCATCATCTCACATCCACCCCTCAATGCCCTGTCCCACCTCACCCACCTTCTGCCCTCACAACACCCCCATGGTCTCACATTTACCCCCCAGTGCCCTGTCCCACCTCACCCACCTTCAGCCCCCACAACAACCCCATGGTCTCACATTCACCCCCCAGTGCTGTCTCCCCTCCCCCACTTCAGTATCCAATACCCCCATCAGCTCACATCCACCCCCTCAGTGCCCTGTCCCACCTCACCCACCTTCTCTCCTCACAACACCCCCATGGTCTCACATTCACCCCCCCCCAGTGCCCTGTCCCCCCTCACCCACTTTCAGCGCCCACAATACCCCAACGGTCTCACACTGACATACCTGAATTTAATAAACCTAATAAGTTCCATCCCCACTTACTGATAAAGTTTGCACAGCAGGACCAGGAAGTGTCTAGGTGAAATGCAGGTGTGGGCACTAGGACCCAGCGTGCCTGAGCCAATCCCAGCGTGCACAGAGTGAAGAAAAACTGCAGCCAGGAAAAGCTCCATCATCAGGTCAGACGGGCGAAACCATTCACTGCAGGAGGGAGACTGCAGCCGGCCACTGTGCTAGTAGCGTGCAGCTTGTCAGATGGGAGCAGACATTATACTGCTCTGCTCCTATGCTGTGTTTGTTCTGCCTCGTCACAGAAGTGGCCCTGCCCTGGCTCCCGGTGGGCCCCTTCATGTGACAGGGCCCGGGGCGATGGCCCCCTCTGCCCCCCCAGTAGCTACGCTACTGTTCAGACTGCTTTATAAACCTGGTCCCCAGTAGGCAGAGTGGGCCATCGCCCCGGGCCCTGTCACATGAAGGGGCCCACCGGGAGCCAGGGCAGGGCCACTTCTGTGACGAGGCAGAACAAACACAGCATAGGAGCAGAGCAGTATAATGTCTGCTCCCATCTGACAAGCTGCACGCTACTAGCACAGTGGCCGGCTGCAGTCTCCCTCCTGCAGTGAGCAGAGGCCAAGGTGACGGGACGGCCGGGCGGGAACTTCCTACTCATTGCCGCAGCATCCGGTGACAGTTCTCTGGGGCACATACAAAAATACAAGAGAAAGAATGCCCATATGAAGGGAACACCACAAACAAGTTAGACACTCAATTTATTACAGAAAAAGTCAAAAACACTGAAGACACAACAATTTAAAAACATTTAAAACAGTTATGAAAATCCACAATAACCATGCCCAATAATATGGATCATGGACACCACGTAACTACCCAAAACATGCTCCATGCTATAAACATAAACTCAAGGATAAATATTGAGATCTAAAAAAGTATATGAGTAAATGTGAGCGGCCCCTATCTATTCACAGTACCATATAGAAAAATATATGTGGTGGAAAAAACAAAATGTAAAAAAGGTTTTTGTATATACGCCCGCACAAAAATATACATATATACAGTCATGGCCAAAAGTATTGACACCCCTGCAATTCTGACAGATTATACTCAGTTTCTTCCTGAAAATGATTGCAAACACAAATTCTTTGGTATTATTATCTTCATTTAATTTGTCTTAAATGAAAAAACACAAAAGAGAATGAATCAAAAAGCAAAACATTGATCATTTCACACAAAACTCCAAAAATGGGCCAGACAAAAGTATTGGCACCCTCCGCCTAATACTTGGTTGCACAACCTTTAGCAAAAATAGCTGCTACCAACCGCTTCCGGTAACCATCAATGAGTTTCTTACAATGCTCTGCTGGAATTTTAGACCATTCTTCTTTGGCAAACTGCTCCAGGTCCCTGATATTTGAAGGGTGCCTTCTCCAAACTGCCATTTTTAGATCTCTCCACAGGTGTTCTATGGGATTCAGGTCTGGACTCATTGCTGGCCACGTTAGAAGTCTCCAGAGCTTTCTCTCAAACCATTTTCTAGTGCTTTTTGAAGTGTGTTTTGGGTCATTGTCCTGCTGGAAGACCCATGACCTCTGAGGGAGACCCAGCTTTCTCACACTGGGCCCTACATTATGCTGCAAAATTTGTTGGTAGTCTTCAGACTTCATAATGCCATGCACACAGTCAAGCAGTCCAGTGCCAGAGGCAACAAAGTAACCCCAAAACATCAGGGAACCTCCGCCATGTTTGACTGTAGGGACCATGTTCTTTTCTTTGAATGCCTCTTTTTTTCTCCTGTAACTCTATGTTGATGCCTTTGCCCCAAAAGCTCTACTTTTGTCTCATCTGACCAGAGAACATTCTTCCAAAACGTTTTAGGCTTTTTCAGGTAAGTTTTGGCAAAGTCCAGCCTGGCTTTTTTATGTCTTGGGGTAAGGAGTGGGGTCTTCCTGGGTCTCCTACCATACAGTCCCTTTTCATTCAGACGCCGACAGATAGTACGGGTTGACACTGTTGTACCCTCGGACTGCAGGGCAGCTTGAACTTGTTTGGATGTTAGTCGAGGTTCTTTATCCAACATCCGCACAATCTTGCGTTGAAATCTCTTGTCAATTTTTCTTTTCCGTCCACATCTAGGGAGGTTAGCCACAGTGCCATGGGCTTTAAAATTCTTGATGACACTGCGCACGGTAGACACAGGAACATTCAGGTCTTTGGAGATGGACTTGTAGCTTTGAGATTGCTCATGCTTCCTCACAATTTGGTTTCTCAAGTCCTCAGACAGTTCTTTGGTCTTCTTTCTTTTCTCCATGCTCAATGTGGTACACACAAGGACACAGGACAGAGGTTGAGTCAACTTTAATCCATGTCAACTGGCTGCAAGTGTGATTTAGTTATTGCCAACACCTGTTAGGTGCCCACAGGTAAGTTACAGGTGCTGTTAATTACACTAATTAGAGAAGCATCACATGATTTTTCAAAAGGTGCCAATACTTTTGTCCACCCCCTTTTTATGTTTGGTGCGGAATTATATCCAGTTTGGCTTTAAGACAATTCTTTTTGTGTTTTTTCATTTAAGACAAATTAAATGAAGATAATACCAAAGAATTTGTGTTTGCAATCATTTTCAGGAAGAAACTGAGTATTATCTGACAGAATTGCAGGGGTGTCTATACTTTTGGCCATGACTGTATATATATATATATATATATATATATATATATATATATATATACAATCAACAAGTTTTAGTAAACACTGATAGCCATATCCAATAATGAAGGCAAAAATCCTGAAATACTAAGGTACAGCCGTCTGATAAATCCGACTATGTCTACCTAATCAAATGTTCAAAAGGCGTAAATGTGTGTTGCTATACAAAACCTGTTGTCCACCTAAAGGTAAGGAGAAGAAAGGAAGGACAGAACTCAGATCCCACAATGGGGCACACAGATGTCCATCAGAGAGCCATGTGAGCAAGGGGTAATGGCGGGTACACCCACAACAGGTTTTGTATAGCAACACACATTTACGCCTTTTGAACATTTGATTAGGTAGACATAGTCGGATTTATCAGACCACATATATTTTTCTATATGGTACTGTGAATAGATAGGGGCCGCTCACATTTACTCATATACTTTTTTAGATCTCAATATTTATCCTTGAGTTTATGTTTATAGCATGGAGCATGTTTTGGGTAGTTACGTGGTGTCTGTAGAGATCAGATTGAAGAATCCATTTTGTCTTCCTATTCAGAGACGTCTGGCTTAATATGAAGAAACTTGAGTAAAATAGACATTTCCTTTTATGGACGCATTCCTTCTTGTTATTGTGACCTTTAACCCCTTAGTGACAGAGCCAATTTGGTACTTAATGACCGAGCCAATTTTTACAATTCTGACCAGTGTCACTTTATGAGGTTATAACTCTGGAACGCTTTATCGGATCCCGCTGATTCTGAGATTGTTTTTTCGTGACATGTTGTACTTCAAGTTAGTGGTAACATTTCTTCGATATTACTTGCGATTATTTATGAAAAAAATGGAAATATGGCGAAAATTTTTAAAATTTTGCAATTTTCAAACTTTGTATTTTTATGCCCTTAAATCAGAGAGATATGTCACAAAAAATAGTTAATAAATAACATTTCTCACATGTCTACTTTACATCAGCACAATTTTGGAAACAATTTTTTTTTTGTTAGGGAGTTATAAGGGTTAAAAGTTGACCAGCAATTTCTCATTTTTACAACACCATGTTTTTTTTAGGGACCACATCACCTTTGAAGTGATTTTGAGGGGTCTATATGATAGAAAATAACCAAGTGTGACACCATTCTAAAAACTGCACCCCTCAAGCTGCTCAAAACCACATTCAAGAAGTTTATTAACCCTTTACGTACTTCACAGGAACTAAAACAATGTGGAAGAAAAAAATTAACATTTTACTTTTTTTTGCAAACATTTTACTTCAGAACCATTTTTTTTAATTTTCACAAGTGTAAAAACAGAAATTTAACCACAAATTTTGTTGTGCAATTTTTCCTGAGTACGCCGATACCCCATATGTGGAGGTAAACCACTGTTTGGGCGCACCGCAGAGCTTGGAAGTGAAGGAGCACCGTTTGACTGTTTCAATGCAGAATTGGCTGGAATTGAGATCGGACGCCATGTCGCGTTTGGAGAGCCCCTAATGTGCCTAAACAGTGGAAACCCCCCACAAGTGACACCATTTTGGAAACTAGACCCCCCAAGGAACTTATCTAGATGTGTGGTGAGCACTTTGAACCCCCAAGTGCTTCACAGAAGTTTATAACGTAGAGCCGTGAAAATAAAAAATCGCATTTGTTTTCACAAAAATGATTTTTTCGCCCACAAATTCTTATTTTCACAAGGGTAACAGGAGAAATTAGACCACAAAAGTTGTTGTGCAATTTCTCCTGAGTACGTCGATACCCCATATGTGGAGGTAAACCACTGTTTGGGCGCACCGCAGAGCTTGGAAGTGAAGGAGCACCGTTTGACTTTTTCAATGCAGAATTGGCTGGAATTGAGATCGGATGCCATGTCGCGTTTGGAGAGTCCCTGATGTGCCTAAACAGTGGAAACCCCCCACAAGTGATACCATTTTGGAAACTAGACCCCCCAAGGAACTTATCTAGATGTGTGGTGAGCACTTTGAACCCCCAAGTGCTTCACAGAAGTTTATAACGTAGAGCCGTGAAAATAAAAAATCTCATTTTTTCTACAAAAATGATCTTTTTGCCCCAAAATTTTTATTTTCACAAGGGTAACAGGAGAAATTAGACCACAAAAGTTGTTGTGCAATTTCTCCTGAGTACGTCGATACCCCATATGTGGAGGTAAACCACTGTTTGGGCGCACCGCAGAGCTTGGAAGTGAAGGAGCACCGTTTGACTTTTTCAATGCAGAATTGGCTGGAATTGAGATCGGATGCCATGTCGCGTTTGGAGAGTCCCTGATGTGCCTAAACAGTGGAAACCCCCCACAAGTGATACCATTTTGGAAACTAGACCCCCCAAGGAACTTATCTAGATGTGTGGTGAGCACTTTGAACCCCCAAGTGCTTCACAGAAGTTTATAACGTAGAGCCGTGAAAATAAAAAATCTCATTTTTTCTACAAAAATGATCTTTTTGCCCCCAAATTTTTATTTTCACAAGGGTAACAGGAGAAATTAGACCACAAAAGTTGTTGTGCAATTTCTCCTGAGTACGTCGATACCCCATATATGGGGGTAAACCACTGTTTGGGCGCACCGCAGAGCTTGGAAGAGAAGGAGTGTCGTTTTACTTTTTCAATGTAGAATTGGCTGGAATTGAGATCGGACGCCATGTCACGTTTGGAGAGCCGCTGATGTGCCTAAACAGTAGAGACCCCCCACATATGACACCATTTTGGAAACTAGACCCCTTAAGGAACTTATCTAGATGTGTGGTGAGCACTTTAAACCCCCAGGTGCTTCACAGAAGTTTATAACGTAGAGCCGTGAAAATAAAAAAATCGCATTTTTTCTACAAAAATGATCTTTTTGCCTCCAAATTTTTATTTTACCAAGGGTAACAGGAGAAAATGGACCCCAGAAGCTGTTGTACAATTTGTCTTGAGTACGCCGACACCCCATATGTGGGGGTAAACCACTGTTTGGGCGCATGGCTGAGCTCGGAAGCAAAGGAGCGCCATTTGACTTTTCAATGCAAAATTGACTGGAATTGAGATCGGACGCCATGTCGCGTTTGGAGAGCCCCTGATGTGCCTAAACAGCAGAAACCCCCCAAAAGTGACCCCATTTTGGAAACTAGACCCCCCATGGAACTTATCTAGATGTGTAGTGAGAACTTTGAATGCCCAAGTGCATCACAGAAGTTTATAATGCAGAGTCGTGAAAATAAAAAATATATATTTTTTAACAATAGATTTTTTAGCCCCCAAGTTTTTATTTTCACAAGGGTAACAAGAGAAATTGGACCCCAAAAGTTGTTGTCCAATTTGTCCTGAGTATGCTGGTACCCCATATGTGGGGGTAAACCACTGTTTGGGCGCATGGCAGAGCTCGGAAGGGAAGGAGTGCCATTTTGGAATGCAGACTTTGATAGAATTGTCTGCGGGCGTTATGTTGCCTTTGCAGACCCCTAATGTACCTAAACAGTAGAAACCCCCAACAAGTGACCCCATTTTGGAAAATAGACCCCCCAAGGAACTTATCTAGATATGTGGTGAGAACTTTGAATGCCCAAGTGCTTCACAGAAGTTTATAATGCAGAGTAGTGAAAATAAAAAATATTTTTTTCCCACAAAAAAGATTTTTTTAGCCCCCAAATTTTTATTTTCACAAGGGTAACAAGAGAAATTGGACCCCAAAAGTTGTTGTCCAATTTGTCCTGAGTATGCTGGTACCCCATATGTGGGGGTAAACCACTGTTTGGGCGCACGGCAGAGCTCGGAAGGGAAGGAGCGCCATTTTGCAATGCAGACTTTGATAGAATTGTCTGCGGGCGTTATGTTGCGTTTGCAGACCCCTAATGTACCTAAACAGTAGAAACCCCCACAAGTGACCAAATTTTGGAAACTAGACCCCCTAAGGAACTTATCTAGATATGTGGTGAGAACTTTGAAAGCTCAAGTGCTTCACAGAAATTTATAATGCAGAGTAGTGAAAATAAAAAAATATATTTTTTTCCAACAAAAAAGATTTTTAGCCCCCAAGTTTTTATTTTCACAAGGGTAACAGGAGAAATTGGACCCCAAAAGTTGTTGTCCAATTTATCCCGAGTACGCTGATGCCCCATATGTGGGGGTAAACCACTGTTTGGGCGCACGGCAGAGCTCAGAAGGGAGGGAGTACCATTTGACTTTTTTAGCGCAAAATTGGCTGTCGTGTTTGGAGACCCCCTGATGTACCTAAACAGTGGAAACCCCCCAATTCTAACTCCAACCCTAACCCCAACACAGCCCTAACCCTAATCTCAACCCGATCCATAATCCTAATCACAACCCTAACGATAATCACAACCCTAACCCCAAAACAGCCCTAATCTCAACCCTAACCATAACCCTAATCAAAACCCTAAATCCAACACACCCCTAACCCTAATCCTAACCCTAATCCCAAACGTAACACTAATCCCAACCCTAATCCAAACCCTAACCCTAATCCCAACTCTAACCCTAACTTTAGCCCCAACCCTAACTTTAGCCCCAACCCTAACCATAACTTTAGCCCCCGTCGTCACAAAAAAAGTTCAATGTAACCTTTTTTTTGTACGTCGCGTCCGCCATTTCCGCGGATGCGTGGCCGTAACTCTGCCCCCTCCTCCCCAGGACATAGACTGGGCAGCGGATGCGTTGAAAAACTGCATCCGCTGCCCACGTTGTGCACAATTTTCACAACGTGCGTCGGTACATCGGGCCGACGCATTGCGACCGCCCCGTACCGACGCAAGTGTGAAAGAAGCCTTAGGCTACTTTCAGACATAGCGCATTTTTGAGCGCTATTTTGCGGGCGCTTTTCAAAAATGCGCAATGTCATTTTCGTCTGCCGGCAAAGTGAATGAGAAATTCACTTTGCCGTTCAGACACACCGCAAAAAAAGCGGCGCTTTTGTCTGCAAACACGCCGGCGTAAAAAGAATTGACATGTCAATTCTTTACGCAGCGGCGTGTCTGCGTATCCCCCTAGGGCCCCATATTACCTTCCACACACAGCGCCTTTGTCCTGGGTGTCGGCGTCTTTGTACGGAGGGGTTGACACCCAGGACCGGACGTGACGTCGGACAGGAAGAGGGAAGCCCCCGCCCCCCAGTGAAGCAGCATGGAGTCCTTCTGTGTGTGTGTGTGTGCGTGTGTGTGCGTGTGTGTCCCCATGCGACGCTAGTGCCACCATTGTGCTAAGTCGCCGTATGGGACTACTACTCCCATCCGGTATTAGGATGGGAGAGTTGTCCCTGTGTCCGGCGACTTAGCACAATTGTAAAGTTACACAAAACACCTACACACAATACACATACATGACACACAGTACATACAACATATAACACAGAGTATATACTCACCAACAGCACACTTGTAGGCGAAGCCCTCGATCCTCCAGGAAAAAATCCAAAAATAATAAACCAAATCCATACTCCCTGTCCGCAGAATCCATAAAACGAGTGTCCCACGCCGATCGGCTGCTCTCCGGCGATACACTGCCAGGAGCGAAGCTCCTAGCAGTGTATCGCGTACTGTTCCGGAGTTCAATGACTCCGGCGTCTCGGTTAACAGCAGTACAGCTGCGTTGAACTTTCCCACGCAGCACTGCCGTTAAGCGAGAGTGCCGGGGTCAATGACCGCCGGTAAACTCGCTCGCGCATGCGCAGTGACACACCGACAGGAACTATGGCTCCTGTCAGTGTGTTGCTGCAGCCGTGGAGAGCAGACATATCTCTGGATGTGTCTGTTCTCCATGGAAAATCTTGATACGTGGCACTTAAATATGTGGCAATTAAATACGTGACACGTGGCACTTATACGTGATACGTGTCACTTAAATACGTGGCACTGAAATACGTGGCACGTGGCACTTTGATACGTGGCACGTGGCACTTTGATACGTGGCACGTGGCACTTTGATACGTGGCACTGAAATATGTGGCACGTGGCACTTTGATACGTGGCACGTGTCACTTAAATACGTGGCACGTGGCACTGAAATATGTGGCACGTGGCACTTTGATACGTGGCACGTGTCTCTTAAATACGTGGCACGTGGCACTTTGATACGTGGCACGTGGCACTTTGATACGTGGCACGTGGCACTGAAATATGTGGCACTTTGATACGTGGCACGTGGCACTTTGATACGTGGCACGTGGCACTTTGATACGTGGCACGTGGCACTTTGATACGTGGCACGTGGCACTTTGATACGTGGCACTGAAATATGTGGCACGTGGCACTTTGATACGTGGCACGTGTCACTTAAATACGTGGCACGTGGCACTGAAATATGTGGGACACGTCGCACAAAAAAGTTACATGTAGTTTTTTTTGTGTCGACGGTCCGCCGAAGCACGACGCATCCGTCGCACGACGGATGCGACATGTGGCAATCCGTCGCAATGCGTCGCTAATGCAAGCCAATGGAGAAAAAACGCATCCTGCAAGCACTTTTGCAGGATGCGTTTTTTCTCCAACGACGCATTGCGACGGAAGCCAAAAAACGCTAGTGTGAAAGTAGCCTAACCCTAACCCTAGCCCTAACCCTAAATTTAGCCCCAACCCTAACCCTAACTCTAACCCTAACCCTAACCCTAACCCTAATTTTAGCCCCAACTTGTCTTCTCCTGCCGGCCGGCAGATGGCAGCAGATGGCGGGCGCACTGCGCATGCGCCCGCCATGATGAAAAAGCCGGCTGGCAGGAGAAGACAGAAGAGGACCCAGGGACCCCGGGTGAGTATGATAGGGTCCCCGAATCCCCCTATTTCTCTGTCCTCTGATGTGCGATCACATCAGAGGACAGAGAAATAACTGATCGCTTTTTTTTTTTTTTGCGGTCGCCGGTAAACTGTTAATTACCGGCGATCGCAAAGCAGGGGTCGGTGCAAATCGACCCCGATCATGTTCTTTGGGGTCTCGGCTACCCCCGGCAGCCGAGACCCCAAAGAACATCCGGGTGCCGGGCGGCAGGCGCACTGCGCGTGCGCCCGCCATTTTTTCCCGGAAAAAAGATGGCGGCGCCCATGGGGAGACACGAGGAGCACCGGGGGAGGTAGGTAAGTATTGGGGGGCTATTGGGGGCCATCGGGGACCACATTTCTCTGTCCTCCGATGTGCGATCACATCGGAGGACAGAGAAATTAAACGGCAAATCGCGTTTTTTTTTTTTTTGTTGCGACCGCCGGTAAACGGTTAATTACCGGCGATCGCAACTCGGGGGTCGGTAAAAACCCCCCGAATCATGTTCTCTGGGGTCTCGGCTACCCTCGGCAACCGAGACCCCAGAGAAAATCCGACTCTGGGGGGCGCTATTCACTTTTTCCACAGCGCCGTTAATTAACGGCGCTGTGGTTTAAGTACCCTTAGCGGCCGCCGTTAAAAGGCGTATCGGCGGTCGTTAAGGGGTTAACCTACATTCCAGAAGTTGAACGTTACCAGTAGAATAGATACTCTTTGTTAGAGAATATGAGCGCTTGTACGCATGTCTGTAAATGCTTATCTCTTTGCTATATAAAAAGGAGGGGTGAGTCCCAGTGGGTCAGAGGCGAGCTCCTGGGCGATCCCTGCATATGAATACACATCTCTTGTGCTGTGTGTTATTACTTGGATCTCTCTACATCAGAAAGCCAGGGACGGATAAGGACTCAACATTTCTGGCGCCCGAACAGGGACCCGAGGTGAGAGTATTTACTCAAGATTTACCTGCGGATACGGACAACGGAGATCTGGGATAATGGACGGCAAATGAAAAAAACCTGGCCAGGTAAGAGACATTATTAGTTCTCTTTTATCTGCCCTGTATTATCCGAAAGATCTCTATGAGCCGTGTCATGCTGGGTTAGTCTAGTAGTGAGTAGATACCTATAGAACTCGGGTTACCATATTGTATAGATTTATGAGTCTAGTCCCTGGCAGTGTGTGAACAGTGTGTGAACAGTGTGTGAACAGTGTGTGAACAGTGTGTGAACAGTGTGAAGGTTGTGACATGTTGTGAAAGAAGAATAGAAGTACGTAGAACAATAAGCCACGATTGTTAGAACAAGGTTATTGGTGAAGTCAGCCTAACTGGGTCATGTGGTTGCGTCCTTCTGGGAGACCTCCGCCCATGCTTGACTCTCCTATAGAACTTGTTTCTACATTCCCTGGATAAGGTGTGATAGAATGAGCCCAGGACGCGGTTTTCATGAGCCTGGGACAAGTATGCTAACTGACACAGAAAGTTTTGTGATCTGTATGGTGTTGCTGGGTCTGTGTGCATAATAGCACTTAAGTACGTCTTGCATATTAGAAGAAACAGAGCAGACAAGCCCTTCAATATTTTAGCTCCCTAGGAGAGAAGGCAACGAGACGCCACCAACAGAGGAAGTGGTTGTCCAAACGTCACCTGGGGTAGAAATAGCAAATATTGAAAGGATATTTTAGCTCCCTAGGAGAGAAGGCAACGAGACATCACCACAGTGATTGTCCAAACGTCACCTGGGGTAGAAATAGCTAAAATGAGAAATAAACAGACCAAAACTGTCTTAGGACAAGTGGAAGCAGCAGATATCATACAGGAAAGATGTGGAAAGATAGTCAGAAGTCAGATTAGAAGAGTGAGAGGAAAATTGGGAATTTCAGAAGCACTTATGTTCAGTACAGAATGGGAAAGACTGAGTAAAGAACGAGGTGGAATTATTAAAGACAATGGGTGGGAAGAAATCATACACTGTATGATAGAGGTCTCAAAAACAGCTAAAGAGGAGAATTGGAAGTATGATCCAGACACTTCCAAATGGATCATGGGAAAGGGAAAAAGTTGTAATATAATCCCACCACCTTACCTAGATCCAAAAGCCCAATCATTTGTACCATCTGGAAGAACAGAAGGAGGAAAACAGAGGGAAAGGGGATCTACGGGTGTGATTATGCAGAAATTTGGGCAAAGTATTGAAGAATATAGTCAAGAACTAGAAAATAGCTTTAGGGATGAAGGATTGGATTTGACTGATGCTTCAGTAAGGAGACTTTTTACAAAACAATTAATAGAGGGGCTAGATCCGAAAATCAGAGAAAAATTTAAATCCTCTACTCCAGATTGGAGAACAATTGAACAACCAAATATTGTGAAACAGCGATGTTTAGGAATAGCCATGGATATGAGAGAGAATCGTAAGCCTGTTAGAATAGCACAAGCTAATACAGGAGGAAGAGTGAGACACAATTTTCCTTGCCACTACTGTAAAAAGCCAGGTCATTTCCAAAGAGAGTGCAGGAAAAAGTTGGCAGATATAAAGTCAGGCAAATTTGTTCCCAGAAATAACCCTCTCCAAACGGCCAATCAGCAGAAATCTACCATCATAGATGGTCCCATATCAGATTCAGATTGACTCGATGTGTTACAAACTTCCCTACCAGCTAGGAGACCTATGATACAGGTGAATGTGGGGGGGAGAGAGATTCCATTTTTGATAGATACAGGTGCAACTTCCTCAATTTTGAATCAAGATTTTCTTCCGAATCCGGAAGATATTTCAGAACAAACAACTTTTGCTGAGGGTTATGATGGGGTAATTCGAACACTGCCATATACTGTGCCCCTAGAGGTCTCATTAGGACCTAAATGTTTTGCATCCAGATTTTTATATGCCAGAGGTGCCCCAACATGTCTGTTAGGAACTGATGTACTAAAGAAATTAGAAGCTAACATCAATTTTAGGGAAGATGGCACAGTTATGTTGACTATCCCTGATGATGCAGAATCATTAGAACAATATGTCAGAATTCAGGCTTTTGAGGATTATACTGAAGAAAAAGAGTACACCACAGATCTAGATCTCTCAATGGTCCCAGAAACACTGTGGGCACAGGGTGACACTGATGTGGGATTATTGCATATCTCTCCTGTAAAACTATCTGTGCAACCAGGAACTGTTCTCCCACAGCTCAGACAATACCCTGTGAGTGCCCAGCAGGAATTAGCGATTACAAAACAGATAGAGGGATATAGAGAGAAAGGAGTTTTGGTAGAGATACAATCACCTGCTAACACTCCTCTGTATCCAGTCAAGAAGAGAACTCTTGATAAGAGTTCTATGCCCAAATATCGTATGGTACATGATCTAAGAGAAATAAACAAAGTTCTAGATCCTATCACCCCAGTTGTACCCAATCCTCATACGTTACTATCACAGATACCAGCCAGTTCTCAAGTGTTTACTGTAATAGATCTTTCAAATGCATTTTTCTCGGTTCCTTTACACCAAGATAGTTGGCATTTGTTTGCATTTACATTTAAGGGCAAACAGTTGGCGTGGACACGCCTTCCACAGGGAATGATACACTCCCCTACTCTTTATTCAAATGCCCTACAAACAGTCCTTCAGAGGTTTGAACCCGAACCACAGGTAGTAATTTTGCAGTATGTGGATGACCTACTACTTTGCTGCCCAGACCTAGAAACTGCAGAAAGGTCTACTGTAAGTTTACTATGTTTTCTAGAAAAAGAAGGGTGTAAAGTGAATAGACAAAAGCTACAAGTTTGTCAGACCAAAGTGGTCTTTCTAGGTCATTGCATTTCTCAAGGTAAAAAGCATCTTACACCTCAAAGAACTGAAGCAATAAGACAGATGAATGAGCCTAGAAATCATAAACAGCTACGAGCATTTTTAGGAATAGTGTCTCATTGTAGACAATGGATTATACATGCCAGTCAACTAATGCAACCACTGTATGACTGTGTAAAAAATGAACCTTATTTGTTGACAAAAGAAGGTCAGATTTCATTCCAACAATTAAAAGATGCCCTTGTTTCAGCTCCAGCGTTAGGGCTACCAGACTACACCAAACCATTTCAGCTTATGGCTGCAGAAGTTGATTCCCATGCTACAGGAGTTCTTACCCAGAAGCATGCAGGGAAACAAAGACCAATTGCATATCTTTCAGCAAGGTTAGATCCAGTGGCTAAGGCAGCGCCAACCTGTGTACGTGTAGTTGTTGCTGTCTCACTATTGTTGGACAAAGCATCAGAAATTGTCCTAGAGCATCCACTCACAGTTCAAACTACACATGATGTTTATGGGATATTAAACCAGGTCCAACCAAAACACATTTCTATGACTAGACATTTGCGGCTGCAGTGTTCTTTGCTGCTCCCCTCTACTATCACATTTGCTAGGCTTCAGACTCTCAATTTAGCTACACTGCTACCTCTCGAGTCTGAAGGGGGGAATAAGGACACTGATCCACACGCAAATTTTTTCCCTACAGACACACATGATTGTACAGAGCTCATTTTACAAGAAACGGCAGGCTTACCCAATGTATCCGAAACACCACTTCAAAATCCAGATTTAGAGCTGTTTATAGATGGTAGTAGGTTTGCAGATGACACAGGTAACTTCCATACAGGGTATGCAGTTGTGTCAGAATCTGAAACTCTCAAAGCAGAACCTCTTCCACCGAAACAGTCTGCACAAGAAGCAGAACTAACAGCATTGATTGAAGCGCTAAAAATAGCTGAGAATCAGACAGCTAATATATACACTAATTCTAGGTATGCACATGGTATTGTGTTTGACTTTGGAGTAATCTGGAGAGCTAGAGGTTACATGACAGCGTCAGGACAACCTGTAAAACATGCTTCTCTGATCAAACAGATCTTAGAGGCTGCACAAGAAACAAAAGAAGTAGCAGTAATTAAGGTAGCTGCACATGTGAGACTCGACACTAGGGAATCTAGGGGAAATGATAGGGCTGACAAAGCAGCCAAAGCAGCAGCAGTCAAACCCTTACAGCAGGTTCATACTGTAAACCCCACAGAAAATACTGAAGATAGATTGAGACAAGCACAGGAAGATGCAGGAGAAGAGGAGAGGGACAGGTGGAAAAAGGAAGGGGCAGAAGAACAAGCAGGAATTTGGAAGAAAGATGGACTAATATGTCTACCTAGAGCCTGGTATCCGATTGTAGTTGGTGGACTGCACCACCCTACTCATGTGTCTGCAAATGCAATGACACTACTGGCAAAGCAAGTCTGGTTGGCTCCAGGTTTTGGCAACTATGCAAGAGACTATTGTGCTGCATGCGTTATATGCCTGACACATAATCCCGGACAGATGACAAAGACCCCTATGAAGCACCACGTCCGACCTCTCTATCCATTTCAGCGATTACAAATAGACTTTATCCAGCTGCCAAAAAGTAATGGGTATGAGTATGTGTTGGTGTGTGTGGACATGTTCTCAGGGTGGCCAGAGGCCTATCCAGTTCGGAAGGCTTCAGCTAAAAACACTGCTGTAAAGCTAGTTGCCGAACTGATACCCCGTTACGGTCTCCCTGAAGTGATCGAGTCAGATAGGGGTACTCATTTCACTGGAGAAATATTTCAAAATGTACTGAAAATGTTGGGTGTTGAAAGTCAGTTACACACTCCGTACCATCCTCAAAGTTCTGGTAAGGTGGAACGCATGAATGGAACTTTAAAATTAAAAATACAGAAAGCCATGGCTGAAACAGGAAAGCCTTGGACAGAATGCCTTCCACTGGCCCTTTACTCAATACGCAATACCCCAAGGGGTAAGACTAAACTGTCTCCATATGAAATTTTGTTTGGCAGGACTGCCAATTTAGGATGTTATTTTCCACAGCAACTTGTGTTAAATATTGAGTCATTGACTTCTTATGTGCAAAATCTTCAGAAACAATTAACTAAGGTGCATGCACAAGTTTTTGCTTCCCTTCCAGATCCTGACAACACAGAAGGAAGTCACAAGTTGGAACCAGGTGATCAAGTCTATGTAAAAAGACACACCAGAAAGGCTCTTGAACCAAGATTTGACGGACCCTTCCAAGTCCTGTTGACAACACCTACATCAGTCAAGCTTGAAGGAAAGGCATCATGGATACATGCAAGCCATTGCAAAAGAGCAGTATAAAACTCATAACATTGATGTTAATAGTATTAACCTCAACGGAGGCATGGGATAAACTGAATTCTCTAACCCCTTTGAACAATAGATTCGTACAACATCATAGAAAATTAGTACATGACATTTAAATTAAAGGACGTACAACGACTCAGAGATCAGTATGACAAAGATAATGACCAGAATAAGGATAGCTGGTGGTCTGATACTTTCTCTTTTCTCAACCCAGCCAACTGATTCAGAGGAATCGGTGGGTGGGTTGCTGGGATTATGCAGAGCATAATACATATAGTTATGATTATTGTAGTCATATACGTACTATTCCAGATTGTGCTCAAGGGTATCTCAGTATGCACAGATAAATTTTGTGTAATAGATGCAAGAGTATAAATTTTCTTCTTTATTCTTATGTTATCCTCTAGTGATTCTAATTAATATTACTGTACTAATCTTTGTTTTTTTATATTTTAGTATACTTATTGCAAAACAAAGAAAAGGTTGTGAGAGTTAAACGGAAGAATTGATACTAGATTTGATTCTCTTATTAATGATATAAGCGTGTACATGTGTAATACCAAAAATAAAGGCTTTGTCTTTGGCCCTGTGGTAATCTAAAATATGGATATGTTAAAGGGGATTTGTGATAGATCATAAAAGGAATATGTCAAAGGGGGGAATTGTAGAGATCAGATTGAAGAATCCATTTTGTCTTCCTATTCAGAGACGTCTGGCTTAATATGAAGAAACTTGAGTAAAATAGACATTTCCTTTTATGGACGCATTCCTTCTTGTTATTGTGACCTTTAACCTACATTCCAGAAGTTGAACGTTACCAGTAGAATAGATACTCTTTGTTAGAGAATATGAGCGCTTGTACGCATGTCTGTAAATGCTTATCTCTTTGCTATATAAAAAGGAGGGGTGAGTCCCAGTGGGTCAGAGGCGAGCTCCTGGGCGATCCCTGCATATGAATACACATCTCTTGTGCTGTGTGTTATTACTTGGATCTCTCTACATCAGAAAGCCAGGGACGGATAAGGACTCAACATGTCCATGATCCATATTATTGGGCATGGTTATTGTGGATTTTCATAACTGTTTTAAATGTTTTTAAATTGTTGTGTCTTCAGTGTTTTTGACTTTTTCTATAATAGATTGAGTGTCTAACTTGTTTGTGGTGTTCCCTTCATATGGGCATTCTTTCTCTTGTATTTTTGTATGTTCTCCACTTTGTTGCCCATGGGTGAACCCCATTCTCCAAATTTAAACCAATATTATATAGTGGTGCCCTCCACACCTCTTTTTTGTTTGATATAACAGTTCTCTGGGGCAGCTGCTGGTGATCGCAGCCACCACAAATCCCCACAGGGCAGCCTCCAGAGTCTTCCGGACTTTTTCCGGTTCCTGTTGGGTCATCGCCAATCTCTTGAAATCCTCGGTCTCCACTGACTGCTTGTCTGGCTGCCAGAATGGGTGCTATTCTTCCAGCTCCTCCGACCACCAGGCCACTGCCCGGGCCACGGATCGCCTCCAGTCCTGGCGGCCGATGCAGCTGAAGAAAGACGTGCTGTGCCTTTCTATCATATCCAGCAATGGCATCTCGTCCATCAACAGGTAGTCTGTCTTTGTCAGGCTCCTCCCGTTCGTGGGTGGAGTCACTTCCTGCTGATCCATCTGTTTCTCCAAGTTCTGCTGTGGGGGCGGGAGCTCTCTCTTCACCCGCTCCCATTTCGGGTGGGCCTTTTTCACAGGAGGATGCGGCCTTCTTTCCTTTGGCACCAAATCTCTTTCATGACGCCCACGAAAGGTGGCACCCTCCTTCATTTTCGCGCCACTGTCCTCCATTTCCCGGTCAGTGTTTGGCACCATCTTTAATTCCTTCATGGTGGTCAACAATTCACAATTACTGTCAGCCACCATCTTCAATTCTTTCACGGAGGTCAACACTTCACAAAGCTCGGGAGTCTTCTCAAAGTCACTGTCAGCGTCTCGTCCAGTTCCAATGGGGAAAGGTTCTGGGAATGCTATCTCAGCTGCTTCCGCCCCAGTTGTAGACCCTGGATCATTCTCTGACAGACTTAGGGCTTCAAGGCTGCTGGGTTTGATCCTGCCTACTATGCCAAATGTAACAAGTAGGCATGGGGTGGTAGTCGTGGGTGAGTTCACTAGGTGACAGTGAGCACCACAGCACCTTGCACATGAATAGACAGTTCTAGTCCCAAACCCGAGTCACAGTGGGTTACCTCAGATATACGGCTGCTCTCCATGCTGGAATGAATGCATCACACGTCACAGTCTTTAGGGCCCAACAGTGGCAACTTGTTTAATAAAGAGAAGAAAGGTAACAATTCCTGCACTGTCCCTATTCACAGCAACGGCTGCAGCAGAGAAGGCTCCCAGTCGGCTTCCAGGAGCATAGTCTCTTGTGAGGTATACACAGTCCTTGTGCCTGCTGCCCAACAGTCCACTGGCAGCTCTGTTCTTTCTGGGGTGTACGGTATACTCCCAGATGGGGAGAACATCCTGCCACGGGTAAGCCTGCCCGGGCACTGCTCTGCAGACAGGGGCATCCTGTTCCTTTGAGGATGTTGACCCTGCCCCTTTAATTAACCTCTTGCTGTCCCTAACCTGCAGACATTACATAACACAATGGTAGAACACAGTAGCGTAGCTACTGGGGGGGCAGAGGGGGCCATCGCCCCGGGCCCTGTCACATGAAGGGGCCCACCGGGAGCCAGGGCAGGGCCACTTCTGTGACGAGGCAGAACAAACACAGCATAGGAGCAGAGCAGTATAATGTCTGCTCCCATCTGACAAGCTGCACGCTACTAGCACAGTGGCCGGCTGCAGTCTCCCTCCTGCAGTGAATGGTTTCGCCCGTCTGACCTGATGATGGAGCTTTTCCTGGTTGCAGTTTTTCTTCACTCTGTGCACGCTGGGATTGGCTCAGGCACGCTGGGTCCTAGTGCCCACCTTGCATTTCACCTAGACACTTCCTGGTCCTGCAGTGCAAACTTTATCAGTAAGTGGGGATGGAACTTATTAGGTTTATTAAATTCAGGTATGTCAGTGTGAGACCGTTGGGGTATTGTGGGCGCTGAAAGTGGGTGAGGGGGGACAGGGCACTGGGGGGGGGGGGTGAATGTGAGACCATTTGGGTGTTGTGAGGAGAGAAGGTGGGTGAGGTGGAACAGGGCACTGAGGGGGTGGATGTGAGCTGATGGGGGTATTGGATACTGAAGTGGGGGAGGGGAGACGGCACTGGGGGGTGAATGTGAGACCATGGGGGTGTTGTGAGGGCAGAAGGTGGGTGAGGTGGGACAGGGCATTGAGGGGTGGATGTGAGATGATGGGGGTATTGGGGCTGAAGTGGGGGAGGGGGGACAGGGCACTGGGGGCTGAATATTATAATGTTTAGTTATGATATTATATGTACTCCATCATGTAATATTTGCTGTCTGGAGGGGCTGGAGATGGGGGGGTAGGGGGCTTTTGATGCGTACCACCTGGGTCTTTTATGACTATTAGTATAAGGAGCCCGCATACAGTAACCAAGAGCTGCCTCACATTTACAGCACCACTCCAACATTTTTTTTTATTTCACTGCTGGAGCGGTGCTGGAGATCCGCATCCCCTGCCCCCTGTCTGATACTCGCCTTCTGGTGTTTTCATCTGTTTTAGTCTCCGCTCGGCTCCGTCTCCTGCAGTTTGTGTCCTGTCCGAGGCTCCAGTGTTTTATGGAGCAGCACAGAGGTACTAATCAGTGTGAGTCTGTGGGAGCCTCGATCTGGCCTCTTTCTCACTCTCAGGCTATGTGCACACGGTGCGGATTGGCTGCTGCAGATTCACAGCAGTTTTCCATCTGGTTTACAGTGCCATGTAAACCTATGGAAAACCAAATCCGCTGTGCCCATGGTGCGGAAAATACTGCGCGGAAACGCTGCATTTTATTTTCTGCAGCATGCCAATTCTATTTGCGGATTCCGCAGCGTTTTACACCTGCTCCTGTATAGGATTCTGCAGCTAGTAAAACGCAGGTGAAATCCACACAAAAAACACAGGAAATCCGCAACAAGTGCACATAGCCTCATAGTCTTACATTGAGCACTTGTGACATAGCTTCTAACTTCTGGCCTGTCAGAAGCTGCACTCACAAGTTTGAGCAGCGGCACTGCAGCAGTGCAACAAAATAGTGAATACGCCGGAGGATGAGTAAATGACCGGGGCATCCAAATCATTACAGGGAGCTGTGAGTCCATCATACTGTGTATAAGTGAGCTGTGAGTCCATCATACTGTGTGTACGGGAGCTGCAGGCCAATCATACTATGTATAAGGGAGCTGTGGGCCCATCATACTGTGTATATGGGAGCTGCGGGCTCATCATACTGTGATAAGAGAGCTGCGGGCCCATCATACTGTGTATAAGGGAGCTGCGGGCTCATCATACTGTGATAAGAGAGCTGCGGGCCCATCATACTGTGTATATGGGAGCTGCGGGTCCATCATACTGTGTATATGGGAGCTGCGGGTCCATCATACTGTGTATATGGGAGCTGCGGGCCAATCATACTATGTATAAGGGAGCTGTGGGCCCATCATACTGTGTATATGGGAGCTGCGGGTCCATCATACTGTGTATATGGGAGCTGCGGGCCAATCATACTACGTATAAGGGAGCTGTAAGTCCATCATACTGTGTATAAGGGCGCTGTGGGCCCATCATACTGTGTATACGGGAGCTGTGGGCCCAACATACTGTGTATAAGGGAGCTGCTTGCCAATCATACTGTGTATAAGGGAGCTGCGGGCCAATCATACTGTGTATAAGGGAGCTGCGGGCCAATCATACTATGTATAAGGAAGTTGTGAGTCCATCATACTGTTTGTATGGAAGCTGCAGGCCCATCAGACAGTGTATAAGGGATCTGCGGGCCCATCACACTGTGTATAAGGGAGCTGCGGGCCAATCACACTGTGTATACGGGAGCTGCGGGCCCATCACACTGTGTATATGGGAGCTGCGGGCCAATCATACTGTGTATATGGGAGCTGCGGGCCCATCATACTGTAATAAGGGAGCTGCGAGCCCGTCATACTGTGATAAGGGTGCTGCGGGCCCATCATACTGTGTATAAGGGAAGCTGCGGGCCCATCATACTGTGTATAAAGGAGCTGTGGGCCCATCATACTGTGTATAAGGAAGCTGTGGGCCCATCATACTGTGTATAAGGGAAACTGTGGCCCATCATACTGTGTATAAAGGAGCTGTGGGCCCATCATACTGTGTATAAGGAAGCTGTGGGCCCATCATACTGTGTACAGGGGAACTGTGAGGGACATCATACTGTTTGACGGGAGCTGCAGGCCCATCATACTGTGTATAAAGGAGCTGTGGGCCCATCATTCTGTGTATAAGGGAGCTGTGGGCCCATCATACTGTGTATAAGGAAGCTGTGGGCCCATCATACTGTGTACAGGGGAACTGTGAGGGACATCATACTGTTTGATGGGAGCTGCAGGCCCATCATACTGTGTATAGGAAACTGAAGGCATATTGTGCATATGGGAGCTGTTGGCCCATTACACTGTATATAGGGGAGCTCTGGGGGGCATTATACTTTCTATAGTGGAGTTCTGTCAGCATTATACTGTGTGTAGGGGAGCATTGGGCTCATATTATCTATAGGGGAGCAGTGGGAACATCATTTTGTGTAAATAGGGGAGCAGTGGGAACATCATGCGGTGTATAGGGGAGTTATAGAATCATCATACTGTGTATAGGGGTGCTGTGGGGGCCTTAGACTGTGTATAGGGAAGCTTTGAGCTCACCATACTGTGTATAATGGAGCAGTACATGGGAAAACTTAGGGGACATTATTAAATGTTAAGTGGGCACTTAAGCATTATTGTTATAGGGGCACTCAGAGTATTGTGACCATCAAAGTTGTATATGGTCACAATGTGGCGGTAAAGTCAATGTTCGTTTTTGTATATAGATTTATTTTCAATAACAGTAGGGTCATATTCTGAGGTTCCCCTTTATTCACAACTAGAGTACGCAACCGTAGCTGTAATCAGGGTTAGCTGGTTAGGGGCCCACTCAGATGTTTCGCCCCCCCTAAGTTGAAACCCTAGCTACGCCTCTGGTTGAACATTAAGATAATACAAACACAGCACACAAATAACAGTAATACATCAATGTGTAACCCACTGTCAAAGTTCCGCATGGAGGACCACATACAGGGAAGGAGAGAGGGAGCAACCGAGGGTCCCAGCAACATCCTTACACAAATACGCAGCTTTAAAATTTCTCTAAAAATTTATTTCTGGCAGCATTAAAGCTACGCTATCTCTCACTTTCACGGAAAGTCATGTTATCTATCTTAGATATCCAAAATGCACATACTCCTGGTACAGGTCTTGTTAAAATCTTTATCGATCTGGGGGGTATTAAAAAGAATCTTTCAGCATATTTTTGCTATCTAATCTGAGGGCAGCATGAGGTAGTGGCTGAGACACTGATTTCAGGGATGTGTTGCTCATTAGGCTGTGTGCTGTAGTTTCAATACAATGAGTGTTTTATTAGCGAAAGATTATCACTGCAGGACTACATCTCTGGTGCCTCCTGGTCCCACCAAGACCCCAGTAACGATTATCAAATTACTGTTAATAGACAATGTACACAGAAAGCTGTGGTATGGGCAGGTGCAGCTTTCTGAGCTCTGCTATGTGCGACATCTAAAAACTCTGATTGTGTCACATCTGCTGTACCAAGTAAACTATGTGACACATCGCTGGAATCATGATCTCTTTCTTTACATTATACAGTTGTGCTCAAAAGTTTACATACAGAATTTTTGCTTTCTTGGCCTTTGCACTTACAATAGCTAGCACCAAGCTAATTTTTATTTATAAGTATTCACGCCTGATTATGATAGAGCCGCGTTTTCCAACACTGCTCTAAAGATTTTTTTCTTTTCACTCGCACATGGTAAAAAGAAGCCAGACTTCTGTGAACTGCATGGTTAGTTAACGGCTGATTTACTGTATAAACATTGTGAACCTCCAAAGAAAATGAAATTCTTTCAAATTTACTACATCAAACATTAGCGGCTGCATGAGGCTAAAGTGGAAAGATGGCAGCGGCGACGGCCCGCTCGGCATCTGTAAGTGGCTGGTAATTGAAGTGCGTTCTGCTCTGTGGGTAGACACTGAGGCTGACGGATTGATGACATCGACGGACAGGTAATTATCGCAGAGTCAATGCCGGTCTTTGGTTGTTTCCCGTGTGAGATACTAAATGGATTTTGTGTTAATAATAGGTGAGGACTAGAAATTATTAGGTGTTAAAAACATTTTCTTTTCATGTTTGCAAAAGCACTAAAAAAAAATAATCATTAAATAGTATTTTCTTTCCACTACTTTTCCAGCTTTTTTTTTTTTTTTTACATGGAAGCTTTTAGCTCAGGAACAAATGGTGTTAAATTATTCCCAAGAACTACGTAATTAAAATTGGATACAAAAGAAAAGGAAGACAAACCACTGCACATCAAACATTTCGGGATCTTGTGTTGAAAGCAACAACTCTCTACTTAAAGGAGTTGTCTTGTCTTAAAGTGAACCTGACACCGGATATGTGCTGCCCAATCCGTGTAAGAACACAGCCAGGTATTTTTGACTGAAAAGTTTCAGTGTGTCAGAGAAAAATATACTTGTACTAGCCACTGTTGACTGAGCCACGAGGTCCCTGGCGGCTTCACCCCACTTGCTGTCCTGGAGTAACAGGTCAATGCCTACCTGCGTGTATAAGCAGAGACCAGTGAGTCACTGGCATTAGGAGGGAAGAAGCGTTCCAGGGTTATTACCACATAAAGTGATACTGGTCAGAATTGTAAAATGTGGCCTGGTCAGGAAGGTGAAAACAGGCTAAAGAGACATTAGTCAGAATTGTAAAATTTGGTTTGGTCAGGAAGGTAAAAACAGGAAAAATAAACACTGGTCAGAATTGTAAAATGTGGCCTAGTCAGGAAGGTGAAAACAGGCTAAAAAGACACTGGTCAGAATTGTAAAATGTGGCCTAGTCAGGAAGGTGAAAACAAGCTAAAGAGACCCTGGTCAGAATTGTAAAATGTGGCCTAGTCAGGAAGGTGAAAACAGGCTAAAGAGACCCTGGTCAGAATTGTAAAATGTGGCCTAGTCAGGAAGGCGAAAGAAGGCTAAAGAGACCCTGGTAAGAATTGTAAAATGTGGCCTAGTCAGGAAGGTGAAAACAGGCTAAAAAGACACTGGTAAGAATTGTAAAATGTGGCCTAGTCAGGAAGGTGAAAACAAGCTAAAGAGACCCTGGTCAGAATTGTAAAATGTGGCCTAGTCAGGAAGGCGAAAGAAGGCTAAAGAGACCCTGGTAAGAATTGTAAAATGTGGCCTAGTCAGGAAGGTGAAAACAGGCTAAAGAGACACTGGTCAGAATTGTAAAATGTGGCCTAGTCAGGAAGGTGAAAACAGGCTAAAGAGACACTGGTCAGAATTGTAAAATTTGCTCTGGTCAGGAAAGTGAAATCAGGATAAAGAGACACTGGTCAGGAAAGTGAAAACAGGCTCGCCTCTGAAGGGGTTAATATAGCTACTGAATTTGTTATAGCCTCATAACCTGCTCAGTTTATGGTTTGGGCTGAGGGTTGATTGAACTGACAGGTTTCCCTTAAGTTATTAATGCATATAATACTGCAAAGATGTTAAGAAAAGGGAATGGAGAGTTAGCCAACTGTTGCAGAGAGCAGAGAATAGATATGAAACACTTGAAGAACCAGTGGAGGGAATTTAGGATTCCACACACTTCATTTCTACAGTTTATGCAATCTAAATCATTCTGCATGGGAAGGTGGAAGGAGCGAGGGCCAATAAATTTGATTATGTAATTGGTAAAGTCCTGCATTAAAAACAGTTTCCACCTTGTACAGAATCTTCTGAGACCAGTGCTTTAAGGTAGAGCTAAGGCTAAAGTTTCCCGGCTAGAGAAGACAAATGTAACCACCAGACAATAACTCCTTGTAACTCGTTAGGAAACATGACATTAATGAATTTTGGAGGGAACTTTATAATGATGCATGCCGCAATTTGTGCTTTCAACATTCTGCCAACCTGCTGCTGCTCTGACTGATTATATACAGTGTGTGCCCTAAACGTTGTAAACAGAATCCAGGGATGTGGACTTGTAAACAGTGACCTTTGCAAATTGACATACTGCCAAGTATATTTTATTTTACTTCTTTCATGTGCTAAAAACACTTGTCACCGCATTCAAAATTGACGTCACCTATAACATTTTTATGTTTCCATGGAAAAAGCTTTACAAGAGTTGTTTTTTTCACAGCACGGGGTTTCATTTTTAGTGGTAACATTTAGAGAACGTACAAGTTTTTGATCACTGTTTATTCCACTTCTTCCAGTCATTACAAATGACAATAGCCATTAAATGTACTTTAGAAAAAAGATTTGACAGTGTAACGTGTTTTTTTTTTTTTTACTTTTTTTAATATTTTCTAACATTTTATTAAACCTTTTTTCTAAAAAAGGCCTTGAACATGCAAAAGATTGAATAATACACTGCAGTATGCAAGGGTGCTTCTACTCAATACTGCGAAAAGGGTCTGAATACTTATGAGCATGTGATATTTAAGTTTTTCTTCTCTAATAAATTTGCAAAAGTTTCTACATTTCTGGGTTTTTTTTAGTCAAGACGGGGTGCAGAGTGTACATTAATGAGAAAAAAATGAACATTTTTGAATTTACCAAATGGCTGCAATGAAACAAAGAGTGAAAAATGTAAAGGAGTCTGAATACTTTCCGTACCCTCTGTACATAATTCTTATCAAGAAAGAAAAGTTTATTTTTGGACTTTCAAGTCATGTCATGTCGAGTGGCAGCACAGCACAGCACACAGCTATCCAGGATCCCCATTTTCCTGTTGCATGGCGGGAGCGCATGAGAGCCTCGGCCATGGTTTCACCGCCCATTACGTCTGCTATAGACTTGCCATTTTCCTACATTTGATTTTTTAGTTCAGTGGGTTCCAGCAAGTTCTCTCTTGCATTCTTGTCTGCTGATACCCTGGTTCCGTGTGTCCACCATGACCTTTGACTTCAGGAATCCACCTCACCAGGTAAGCCTAGCATCTTCCCTCCTGGATCTTACCAGGAGACCTGATCTTTCCTGCCATCCATCTTTATTGGCAAGAAGTTACTCTGAGGACTCAAACCAAGGCCCATATGTAAGTATAGATTTCTCTACAAGAATTGAGGGGTAAAGGCCAGGGCTCCCCTGAGACCTAATTGTCAGAGTAGCTAGCTCAAAAATTATGGAAGCCCTATTTAGAGTTGCCTGACATCCATTCACAAAGCCTTATTACAATGGGACTACTTCCAGAAGCAGCAAATTCCAGGAGGATTCATGGCACCGAGATGATTAGTCAACTCTCCCAGAGTTAGGGTGGTCTCCTTTTTTTTTCAAGATCATATGAACATTCCTGGTCAGTTGGCAAGTATGACTTAGGTTTTTTGTATTCCAATCACTGACTATCATGAAGTTTTTTATAATAAAAATTTTAACTATCATGAAGGTTCTATCATAAATTTCAGACATTTTAGAACATCCCGTTGGCTAATATATATTGGGGCATTTAATTTCTTCTAGTTATGAGATATCTCTCAACAACGGCTCTGTGTATTTACCTCCACCATCTCCATATATTACACATTATATACTGTAATAAACTCCTCGTGGAGCACACTTAAGAGATAGTATAGCATCGGAGCCTAAATTAATAAGAATCCTGAGACTTTCAAACCCGAAAGAACATCAAGAAATAAATTGATTCTTTTGCAAAAGAAATCCCTCCGGATACAATTATTTAAAGGCCAACCTCTAACTTCAAAGTGTATACAGCATTTTATCTGATCTCATTTTATTCATTTTATTGGATCATTAGGTCTTACATTGCAGAATATATGTTTTCTGATTGACTCTGCTGGTGTGCTTGCGATCATCGGGAAACATTCACCGGCAGACAGTCAATGAATATTTGTGTTACAGAAATGTGCAAGCATTTGGGCTGGTGAAATGCATAATAAGCTATTAGTCAGCCATGCTAATTATTCAGCAGCCTCCCGGGGGTTCTTCATCTAGACATGGGGCTCTGAAAAAAAAGTCTAATTATTGAGTAACGCGCACAAAGTTATCCATAATATTTGATTAATATTTTACTTATGGACTAGAAAATTCTTCTATAATTGTTCCAGTGGATCATGTTTTTCCCCATATAACCATCCTATGGGTAAAACTGGAGAACCCAGAACCTTGACATTATATCATCTTTCTAACCCTCCCTCCTGAACCATCTGGGAGACTACCAGAAAAAGGAAAGGTCTACCGGTCACTCAGAAGAGTTTGAAAATCTCCAGGGACTTAGAAGAAAGGGTCTCTCCCCTTAACTTGTTTTGAGGTTGCTGAATTCAAAAATCCCATTATCTTTGCTGAATTAATTCTATTTTTTTGAGATAATTCATCCATGAAAATAAAGCATTCCCCTAATGCGACTTGTGTGTGACAACAAATGCAATATCTTTTGGTCCTTTGGTCTATCTTATATAATGAAATATCCCATATAAACTTTTTATATTTCAATTTGTAGACTTCAAATGGTATAAAAATGACTTTTTGAAGCCAGAATTCTACTGCAATAAATTAATAATTTCATTATTAAATATCTCAGAAACTAGAGCAAATTTGGCAAAACCGAAGTCATATTCAAAGTCAGCACCATAAACTTAATCTGTTGGCACCAAAATCACTGTATATCAGTGTTATGGGTATCTTTAGCGATAATGATGGAGGATTCCGCAAGTTTATTTTCCCCGATTTATTCAGTTTACCCACATTTTTTGAAAGCTGACAACAATTTTGTCTGGTTCATTTTTGGAGTTTTGTGTGAAATTAAATCTACTTTGCCTTTTTTCTAGTGATGAGCGAGTATACTCATTGCTCGTAATATAGTCAGCACAAAAAGAAAAACAAACACCCCCGCACTGCTGTCAAATGTTAGCCCCTGATAAATGGAAACCTTTAGAATACTGCCGCTGTCAAAGTTAACCCCTTCTATCCGACTGGGTGCTGCATCCAATGAGAACAGTTCACAATCCAAAGGTCAAAAATGTAAAGGAATGGAGCGCACTTACCAAGGTAGAAAAAAGTCACGACTTTATTTGGACATACAGCAAGCTGGCAGGGAGGGACGTGGAAAGTGAAAGGACGACAGCTGTTTCATGCCTACGGCACTTCGACAGGCCTACTCATTGCTCGGGTGATCTCCGAGTATTTGTGACTGCTTGGAGATTTAGTTATACTTGTCGCAGCTGCATGATTTGCGACTGTTAGACAGCTTGATTATATGTGGGGATTCCCCAGCAACCAGGCAACCCCCACATGTACTCAGGCTGGCTAGCAGCTGTAAATCATGCAGCTGCAAATCATGCAGCTGCATCAACAAAAACTAAATCTCCGAGTAGTCACAAATACTTGGAGATCACCTGAGCGTGCTCGGTAAAACCCAAGCAATGGGTATACTCGCTCATCACTACTTTTTTCTCCTTTTTTTATGTTGTTCCAATACACACAAAGGAAATAATCATGCGTATAAAATCAAGTGTAATTGCAATAATTTTGTGGGAGAAATACTTCATTCTCCTGAACAATTTCAAGGGTGGCACTGGCAATATTTTCGGCCATGACTTTGTAGAAAACTTAAGTTTATAGCAGTTCATAGCATAGGTTCATGGCAGTTTAATGGTTGAACAGGTAGATAGGGGGTTGTCAGGTTTGCATGGTAGTTGACAATAACTGTCCATTTGCAATTTTGATACGAGTATTAACGTATAAACATGATGCACAACCATATATAAAAGATTAACATTTTATTGATTCAATCATAAAAGTAATGAATAAATAAACAAAATTAAAAAACTCAACAAGATAAAAATGCACAGGAGGTGGGTTTTAACATGATTTAGTAATATTTCATTCCAAAGTATGTATATATAGAAGATTTGCTAAACAGCCAGTGTAGGTGAATGTTAAGATAAAAACTGATGTGCAAGTGCGCTATTATAATAATACATTCAACCTAAAATGGCTGTGAAGTTAAAAAAGAAAAAATATCAGAACTGAAAATACTCAATATCATAAGAAGGGACGGGCAAAAAAAAAATGCATTTAAGTGTGGTGACATAATTATTTAAAATATAATGACAACAATATTGTATTACATACATATTACAAAAAAAATCAAATGATAAAGATAATAAACTATCATATGCCTGAAAAGTGACCGAACATATTACAGAATTTAACATGTTACATATAAATCAAAGTAAAAGTATGGAAAAAAGGAGAGTGATGAAATATACTGACCCTACACTCATTGCGTGTGCTCCACGTGCGTTTTGCCTGTGCTTTAACAAGTGTTTAATAAGAGTCAGATTGACTACATACAGTATGTGTTCACCAAAGATGGAGGTCTTCGATCATTTCCGGGGAAACAAGGCCAGGAGCTGACTGTGGAATTGATCATGGACTTCTGACAGCTCAGATTAGAGTGAAGCTGAGGATGGCAATAATCAAGACAATAATCAAGAGGCAGAAGAGACCCCCGTCAGCCATGGTTAACAGAAGAGACCCTAAAGATCATCAAAGATGAATGGCACAAGCAAAAGGTAACAAGCAGGGGGTGCAGACAACATAAGGAAAGCTACTCAACCAGAGAAAGAACTTTATTAAAAGATATGTACAGAGATAGAAAGAGAACATCTGAGGGGCAAGACCAGGAAGGCATCAAAAATCAAAGAGATACAAGAGTTTCCACCAAGAGTGGACATGTTGAAAGACGCCAACGGGAACAAACTAAAGGTACCGTCACATTAAGCGACGCTGCAGCGATAGCGACAACGATGCCGATCGCTGCAGCGTCGCTGTTTGATCGCTGGAGAGCTGTCACACAGACCGCTCTCCAGCGACCAACGATGCCGAGGTCCCCGGGTAACCAGGGTAAACATCGGGTTGCTAAGCGCAGGGCCACGCTTAGTAACCCGATGTTTACCCTGGTTACCAGCGTAAAATGTAAAAAAAACAAACACTACATACTTACATTCACGTCCCCTGCCGTCCGCTTCCTGGACTGACTGAGCGCCGGCCCTAACAGCACAGCGGTGACGTCACTGCTGTGCTGTACTTTCACTTTCACTTTACGGCGCTCAGTCAGTGCAGGTCCAGGAAGAGGACGGCGGGGGACGTGAATGTAAGTATGTACTGTTTGTTTTTTTTACATTTTACACTGGTAACCAGGGTAAACATTGGGTTACTAAGCGCGGCCCTGCGCTTAGTAACCAGATGTTTACCCTGGTTACCAGTGTAAAACATCGCTGGTATCGTTGCTTTTGCTGTCAAACACAACGATACACGGCGATCGGACGACCAAATAAAGTTCTGAACTTTATTCAGCGACCAGCGACATCACAGCAGGATCCTGATCGCTGCTGCATGTCAAACTAAACGATATCGCTAGCCAGGACGCTGCAACGTCACGGATCGCTAGCGATATCGTTTAGTGTGACGGTACCTTTACTGAACCAGAACAGACCAAGGAAAGGTGGAAAGAATACAAGGAGCACCCTCCACAAAAATGACTCAGTGATATGGGAAGAAAGGGATACTGGAAGTAATAGAGAGTCGAATATCCTAAAAGACAAAGTCGTTATTGCGTTAAAGCTTATGTCACACAGCAAAGTTGTGGATGTGACAATATTCCAATAGAGTTAATAAAGTCTTCTGAAGCAGCAGTTGATGTAATCACATATCTGTGTCAACAAATATGGACAACTGATAAATGGCCCAAGGACTGGACAAGATCCGTACGTATTCCTATTTGGAAGAAGGGAGATGCTACCGATTGTGGAAACTATCAGACTATTCCACTTATACCTCATGCCAGCAAAATACTACTGAAGATTTTACAAAGATGACTACCGCCTTACTTTGACAAGGAGCTGCCAGAGAAGCAAAAGGGTTCAGAAAAGGCAGATGAACAAGAGATGTGATCACGAGCATTAGATGGCTAATGAAAAAAGTCAAAAGAATACAACAAGAAGGTCTATTTTTGCTTCATCGATTTCAGCAAAGCCTTCGACTGTGTTGATCACCAGCATCTTTGGAATACCATGAAGGATATGGATGTGCCAAACCATCTAATCAGCCTCATTAGGAACCTTTATATAGACCTAGAAGCAACAGTCCGAATGGAACACGGCGACACAGCATGGTTCAAAGTACAGACAAGGCTGCATCCTTTCACCATTTCTCTTCAATTTAGATGCAGAAGCTATTTTCAGGAAGACTGGACTTGCCGAAAAAGAAGAAGGAATAAAAATTGCAGGCCAGAGCATCAATAATCTTAAATACGCAGATGATACTACATTGTTAGCAACAAGCGCAGATGGAATATAAGACTTATTACAGTGTCAAGATGGAAAGCACAAAGAAGGGACTACTACTCTGCACAAAGACGACAAAAATATTGACTACTGCCAGGTACAACGGGGACACATTTGAGGTGAACGGCGATGAACTGGAAGTTGTAAAGGACTTCAACCTACTCGGATCAATGATCACTCAAGATGCAGCAACGACACTGGAATTCAATAGAAGAATAGCTATGGGTAAATCAGCAATGAAGTAAATGCAAAAGGTCTTAAAATCGAGGAACACTTCACTGTTAATGAAGACACTGATTGTACATAGTTCGGTATTTTCTTTGGTAACATGCGAATGTAAAACCTGGATGATAAAGAAGCAAAAGAGGAATCAATGCCTTTGAAATGTGGAGCTGGAGAAGGATTTTATCAATGCCATGGATGGCAAAAAGAAGAAACAAATGCATTTTGGAACAAATCAAGCAAGATCTGTCACTCAAAGCGAGGAGCACCAAGCTGCGACTTGCCTACTTTGGACACATCATACGAAGAGAGCAATCATTGGTGAAGGACATCATGATCAGAAGAATAGAAGAAACAAGGTGAAGAGGAGGACCAGCAACCCGATGGCTAGATACTATCAAGATAATGGCAGCGAAGACCTTGGTGAACCTATCTAGGCTTGCACAAGATCGTTCTTCCTACAGATCGTTCATCCATGAAGTTGTGACTCAAGATTGAGCTGAGGGGCTGTTAAATAATAATTAAATAATAAAAGGTTTACTATGGGCCTAAAACCTAAGGGGCCTGTTGTGCCTGACGCCAATTCCTATCGGCACAGAGCGGTCACAGATTGCTCCTGCTGGTGATTCAGCGACTTCTGCTGATGTCATGTTAACACAGCAACAGATTATATTCTGCTCTACTGATGGGGTGTGATTGTTAGTCATGCTGACTGACAGCCAGGTCCCCGCTGCCCAACTGCAGGGAGCATGACAATGAGCATGACATCAGCAGCCAAGCCCCGCCGACAGAGCAGCTCAGAAAAGGAAGAGCTGGGCTCTTGAGGTTGAGTAGTGAAATCACCAGCAGGAGCGGTCAGTGACCACTCTGTGCCGGTGCCGGGTTGAACACTCATGAAATTAGTAGCAAGTACTTGTCTTTTCATTTTTAAGCCCATAGTAAAAAAAAGTCCTGAATAAATGCTTTAATTGAAATATGATTCAAAATAGTATCAAAGGTGAGAAGGAAATTAAAAAGTATGTTTCGCGATTTTTTTTTTTTTTTTAGATTTTTTGTGCTTTTTTATATTTTTAGTTTTACTTTTTTTTTAAAAAAGTGCAACAATTCAAAAACAAATAGAGGTTAAAATGAATATAAAATTCACAGTGTTGTCCTTTTAATCAAGGTCTTTCAGTAATAAATCATGTTGTCAAGTCAGAGACAAAGGACTGATAAGACAAGAGTCAAGAAGTAATCCGATGCTGATGCCGTTGTCCTCCCATCCTGAGCAAAGTCAAAAATTGGAGAGGAACCAGATAACAGCAAGAAACAACTTGAAACACGAAACAGTTGAAAAACAATTATCAGAGAGAAGACCAGGGATGCGTAATCACTGGATCTCATATGTAAAATGTTTACTAGAGTTGGAGGCCCAGATTTTGTGAACGATAATGAGGTCCCTTGAGTTCTACATTTCAATGAACACCTGGAGCAAGGAACCAAGGTAAAAAATCAAACTTCTATTTTCTTTCAATTACTACCTTCAAGGCTTAGAGCAAATCACTTGTTACCATTCTTATTTGCTCTCGCCTAATATATTCATTGTTTTACACGGATATCAAGCAGACATCACAGTTGGACCAAGTTGCCAAAGGAAGATGTGGTATGATTAATCAGTCTACTCCGGTCTGCCCATCACATCCACAATAATGTGTAACATATTTCAACCCCTTGTTAACGAAAGCTCCCTGCATAAACGATAAGAAGGTAGCCTGCAAATTGATTCAATTTTGAGCATCTGTTTTCGAAAAACAGCTCCAAATGCCAATGCAAACACTGTATACAGCCACACATCATTAAAATTGCAGGGTACCGTTGCTTCACTCTTCGGATTTTGGCTGCTGGCACAGTTTAATGCCTTTTGGTTATGGAGTAATATTTATTCGCTAATGGGAAATATGTTGCACAGACACATTATATAAATAGGGCAATATATGGCATGTATGCTTCAGTCTATATGTATCAGTGGCTCCATACGGTGTTTTCTTGCATTGATCGAGGTGAGATGGAATTATTTCTGAACAATCATATAGTCAAACGAGTTAAATGTTCCATTCAGTTGCATTTAATGCTATTTATAAAGTTTGCCCACAGCTTTTAATGCATTTGCTGGTGCCGATAACAACCTTGGAGTCAGTTGGTTACTCATCTCAACAGTCGACTATTGTATCTGGAAAATTTGTACAAAGCTAATCTGTGCAAGGTTGTCCCATTTAACAGACATGTGAAAGGGTCTTGCAGGCATTCTCTTACATGGTGTGCGAAAGGTGAGACAAACAAGCAGTGGGTCTAGTATAGCTTTAAAATTTAAGACACTGGCGGTCCTGTAGGGATGTGGACTGTCTTACCTTTTTACTACCCGAGAAGACATCAGATGCGCTATGTTAATAGAGTCGTGCGATTTTATATGTAAGAGTAGCGTGTGTCTAGTGTAATGTGTTGTTGATGCATCATGTGAACATGGCATAATAGTAAGCTTAGGACAGCATAGAATAAACAATAAGAATAATAGGTTAGCTTGTTAAGATTAGGATTAGCCCAGTGGGTGGCACTAGTGCTGATAAAATTGGGTTACTTCCTGATTAGGGCGAGTTCTATATCAGCTAGTGAAGTGTATAGTTCAGGCCAAGTTCCGATGCAGTGGGTTGCTAGGGGCAGCGTGGGCCAACCGTTTGAGGCACTGGAAAGCCAAGTGGAGTTCCCTGATGGACATTCGAACAGCATCCAGAGACTAGGACTCGGGCCAGGTACCAAGGAGTGGGCCTGGTCCTCTGACATCACAAGGTCGGTGGATGTGGAATTATGTGGGGGGCAGGTGGTCGGTCCTGGGTGAACTGCCAGATTGCTGACGCTGATGGAGTCAGAGGGATTGGGGGGGTAGTCCAGAATGAATGGGTGACAGGGTTGAAGAGGAGTTGTACTAAAGAGAAAGGAAGTGAAAACTGATGTGTCCTTTCCCATCTGTGACCACCTGATGAACTTGGGCTGTTTAGTAAAAGTTTGACTGTTACAAAGAGCTTAGTGTCCCATGCATTGTGAGTGGTGGATCCTGAGGACGGAAGCCTGAAGGCAGTGAGGCCTGCAGTCTCCAAGTGAGTGTGATGCACCGCATACCCTACAGCACATTGGGACTGGAACACCCCTTGTTTGTAAAGTGTCAGAGCAGAACCAGTCAGCAGCTCAGTCGCGACTACCACTATCAGCCACTTTACAGTCCCATCAAGCAAAATTTACAGCGGACATCCCATAAACAAATTATATCGCCTATCCTCAGGTAGGTGATAAAAATAGGATTGCTGAGAACTTGACCAATGAGGACCAGAACAATCATGAGAATGAGGCTCCTAAGACCATTGAATGAATGCAGCAGTAGTGAGCATGTGAGTCGCCTGCCTGGGCCGTGGGGTACTCGGTACCAGGTCTGATCGCACTTAAAGGGGATGTCACGGTGGCTGCGACCCGGTCGGTGGCCCTGGGCGCCCAATTAAAGGGGAATGTCTTTTAAGGGTTTAATAAAGTTTGTTCGTGATGCCACCTGTGGTATTCAGTCAGGAGGGACCAATGCTGCTTAAAAGGGTCCTCTGGGGTGATGGCATGGCAGCTAGATGGTATAACTTCCCACAGGTGAAGTATGTCCCCAGGGCTCCCATGTGTATAGATGGAGATGGTGAATGATGCAGTGAAGAACGAGGACACAGGTTTGCAGTCTTTTACCTGGTTTACTGAAGCTTCAGGCAACAGCAGTCCAGGGCACCAGATCACAGGGACAGGCAGAGTCCGGCCGGCTTGGAAGCGAATCCAGAGTCCCCCTCACCAGGTGGAGATGAAAGCCTTCCTCAAAGTGCGGTGGTGTTGTAGTCCCTTACTGCCTATGGCTTCTGATAAGGTCCTCACAGTTCTCCTCTATCCCCCATATAGGTTAGGACACAAACCTGTGTGACAGGTCACTCGAGCCTTTTTATAGGGTCTCTATCATGACCCAGGCTCTATATGTCACTGTGCCTCCTGGGTGTAAAGGCGGACAGGTAACTTAAAGTTCAGCTGTCCTGCTGGTTTCTGCTATGTCCCTTAGAGTCCGACATGGCCTCGGTCTTCCGGGTACCGGAATCTGCGCTAGCCAGGGAGGTAGCCAAATCACTGCTCTGCTCCCCTGGTGTCACTCTCCTGTGCCTTTTCTCTCCTGCACACTTTCCACAAGCTTGTTCTTTCCTTATCTGTTTCTCTTTCTCCAGGGGCTGTAGTACAGCTCCATCCGTAGAAAAGTCTAAAAGGTATAGCTCTCAAAATAAGGAGATGCAAAAATAATAAATTTTTTTTCTATCAAATAGTTTTTATTGTGTAAAAGCGCCGAAATATAAAAAAAACTATATACAGTATCTGTGCTATCACTATAATTATACTAACCCAAAGAATAAAGCTGTCTTATCAATTTTACCACATGTGGAACGGGATAAAAAAAATGAAAAAAATATTCCTGAATTCCGGGTTTTTGTTCATTCTATCTCCCAAAAATCAGAATAGAAAGCGAGTAAAAAATTTCATGTACCCAAAAATGATACCAATAAAAACATCAGTTTTCCTGCAAAAAATATGACTCTCACACGACCCGGTCTGCAGAATATGGTGAATCAAAAATTACTTTTTGCAAAAAAAAAAAGTCTTTTAGTATCTGACAGCAGCCAAACATAAAAACCCAATATATATCTGGTATCTCTGTAATGACACCAACCTGAAGAATAGAGTCGTCTAATCACTTTTACCACATGAGGAATGGCGTAATAAATATATCCAATTCTTCACCTAATGTTAATTTGTTCATCCTGGATAGATCGCAGTAAGGCTCGGCTCACATTTATCCTGCGCTCTACGCTGAGCGCTTACACCGAAATTTCAGTGTAAAGCTCTGAAATATGTGATTCAGACTGAACTCCGCACGGATGATTCCTATGATAATGATCTGGTGGTGTCCATATTTTAGGCGTGCATAAAAGTGCACCTCTGAAAAGAACGACACTGCTGAATAGAGGCTAGACGAAGTCCAGAGTAACTCTGCTGCCTCATTATAGTAAATGGATCCTTTGGGGGTTTCATCTGAATCACGTAATTTGGAGATTTAGATGGAAAGTCGATATAAGTGCTCAGCGTAGAGCGCAGGATAAGTATGATCTCAAATGTTATGATAAATCTTTCCAATAAAAGTTTCAACTAAATCCAAAAAAAACAAGTCCCCACTCTGGTTCATCTGTTAACTGAAATATAGGGGCTTCCTCGTTACTGGTAGTACAAAGGCTCTGGCTATGGCTCCTTGCTCCCCCACCCCCAAAAAAAAAAAATCCTGCAAATTCTGCACTCCCAAATCCAAATGCCCCACTTCCTTCTGAGCCTCACAGTGTGCCTAAACTACATTTAGCATTCACATGCTTGGCCTTTCTGAAGCGATGAGAGCCCGCCTAATTTACGGGTGCATGTCTCCAGAAGCACGGGCTGGGCATAATGTACTGGACACTACAATGTACAGGGCACAGCAATGTATGGGTACTACAATAGCAGATTTGGAGTTTTCACTCGGCAACATCCACTGCTGCTTGTTTTTGTAAAACACCAATTAAGTTAAATCATCACTACACCTGTAGATAAATTCCCAAAGGGGTGTAATTTTCAAAATGGGGTCACTTGAAGGAGGGTATTCTGCTCTTCTAACACTTGGGGGCTCTTTATATGGAGTCTGCAAGCTATTCTAGGAAAATCTGCACTTGAGGAGCAAAATAGCGCTTCAGGAGGTAAATAGCGCTCTGCCCCTTATGAGTCTCGCCGTTTTGCTAAGCAATACCTGTACCGCCACACATGGGGTATTTCCAATCTCAGCAGTATTTGAGTGCCAAATTTTTGTGTAATTTTTACTCAGTTCCCCTTCTCAAAATGCAAAATCTGGGGATAAAACTAAATTTTTGTGGTAAAAAGGTACATTTTTTTCCTTCACTGCACAATGGCATGCAATTCTGTGACACACCTGTGGGGTCAATATGGTCACTGTGCCCTTAGGTAAATTCATTGAGATGTGTAGTTTGTAAAATAGGGTCACTTATCCATTGTTCTGCTGTTCTAGCACTTCAGGGGCTCTCCTAGTGGGTCATGGCACCCGCAAACCATAACATTAAAATCTAAACTAAATTATGGCGCTCCTTCTATTCTGAGTTTTCCACTGTGCCTTAAAAGTAGTTGCTGATTATATGTAGAGCATTGGAGTACTCAGGAGAAATTACTCAACAGGCTGAGAGGTCTATATTTTCCTATTAGCACTTATAAAAATTAAAAAGTTTGGGCTAAAACAACATATTAGCAGTACGAATGTAATTATTCTTTCTTCACCGCCCAATGGTATAAATTTATGTGAGGTACATGTGGTGTCAACATGCTCTCTGCACGCCTAGATGAATCCACTGAACGGTGTCATTTGTAAAATGATGTCAGTTATGTTTTTTCCTTTTCTGGCACCTCAGGGGCTCTGCCAATGTGAAAGGCACCCTGAAACTATTCCAGCAAATCTGAACTCCAATATGGCGCTTCTTACATTTTGAACTTTGCATTTTGCCTTAAAAGTAGTTGTCCACCATATGTGGGGTATCAGGGTATGAGTCAGGAGAAATTTCACAACAAATTGTATGGTCAATTTTGCTCCTGTTATCCTTGTGAAAATGAAAAATTTGGGGCAAAACCAACATTTTTGTGGGAAAAATTTATTTTTTCATTTTTACTGTTCAAAGCTATAAAATTCTGTGAAGCACAAAGGAAAGTTATATGTGATCACCACACATCTAAAATCCTGGAGGAGTCTAGTTTCCAAAACATCATCACTTTCGTGAGGTTTCCACTTTTTAGGCACATCACGGGATCTCCTAACATGACATGGCCATCGCTAATGATTCCAGCAATTGTATTAAAAAAATCAAATGGTGGTCCTTCCTTTCTAAGCCCTGCCGTGCGCCCAAACAGTAGTTTTCTTTCACATATTGGTATCGGCGTACTCAGGAGAAATTGCACAACAAATTACAATGTGCATTTTCTCCTTTCACTCTTGTAAAAAATTTGGGAATAAAAGCACATTTTTGTGGGAAAAATTTGACTTTTTTCATGGCTTAACGTTATAAACTTCTGTGAAGCACCTGTGGGTTCAAGGTGCTCACCAAATATCTAAATAAATTCCCTGAGGGGGTCTAGTTTCCAAAGTGAGGAGTTTCCACTGTTTATGTACATCAGGTGATCTTCAAATGTGAAAAGGCGTCTGCTTTCTATTCCAGCCATTGTTGTTCAAAAAGTCAAACGGCGCGCCTTCCCTTCCCAGCGCATTCCGTTACGAGCGCCTTCCCCTCTGAGCCCAAACAGCCTTACATGTGGGGTATTTGCATACTCAGGAGAAATTGCATAACAACTTTTGGTGTCCATTTTCTTCTGTTTCCCTTGTGAGAATAAAAAAATTGAGGTTCAAGTAAAAAAAAAAAAGTAAAATGTTAATTTTTTCTTTCCACATGTCTCCTTTTTCTGTGATAATGTCCTCTACTCTGGACCCCTTCCTAGTATATTGTCTCTTTACCCTGGTATAATGTCCTCCATCGTGGGCCCTTTCCAGTATAATATCCACAATCCTGGACCCTTTTCATTAACCCTGCTGTTTTGTTCGCATTTACTATACACTTGTAGTGTTCCGGGTCACTATGACCCGACTTATTAAACCTTGATTTTAGACACTCTAACTCCATTTTTTTATACTTTTTGCTTACTAGACTGTTCGTGAACATGTTTGGTAGTAAAAAAAAAAGAAAAATGAACTAGAAATCTTTTTTTTTTGTTTTTATTCTGAAAAAACAGATCAATGAGCAAAACGAAAATAGAAAACTACACATATTTTGTAAAAAAAAACAAAACAAAACAATCAAATCAAACATTTGAAAACAAGCAGATATGCCAGGAAGACAGACTTACTTAGCAAAAAAAAATTATTTGCAAGACTTTACAGCTCAGCTTTACAAAAAAAAAACGTCTTAGACAGGGCGTTCTGAGCAGTCCGTTCTGCGCATAATATACACGTGTAGTGCACACCTAGTGATCTCTCCGGATGCACTCTACATTTTAGAATAGACTGCGCACCAAAAATAATCAATATAAAGCCATTTTTATGGTGCGCAGATCTCAATGCATACCCCCGGTAGAGCGCGTGTACGACCCCATTGAAATAATTTAGGAAATAAATCAATTGATATACAATAGTAGATGCAATAAATAGACCCAACTGAGGTTATAACTCCGTTTTTTACAGCTGTGAGGCCATATTTTCAGTGAAATAAAGATGTCGGGTGACTATGACCCGAACACAAGAAGTGTAACTTTTTGCGTGTAGCAAAAAGTAAACGAAAAAAAAAAAAAAAATACTCATAGGTAGGTCCCCCCAAATGAGGAAAAGTCAAGGAGTCTCAAGTTTTATAGACTTTTAGAAAAAAATCTACAGGGCCGCAAAAAGTCTGTTCGGGTCACTATGACCCGAACAGAACAGCAGGGTTAATATATAGTATAATATCCCCAAACTATGTCCACTAACCTGGTTTAATGCCTCTCCATCCTGGACCCCTTCCAGTAATATATGTCCATCATCCTGGTGTAATGTGCCCCATCCTGGGCTTCTTCCAGTAATAATGCGCCTGTTCTGTGGCTCTTCTCTAACAAATGTAAAAAAATAAATAATTCTACTCACTTTCTTCTATGCTGATAATATTGTCACAATGAGGTGTTCTCAAACATCACCAACTATCATGGTGGAGCGGAGTCTGTGGATTCCAAAGATTCCTACACTCCTTCTTGTAAATCGATTGATAGCTATCATCAGTGCAGGGTGACTAGGGCAACGACTGTTAGAGCTGTGGTTCTTAGGCAGGGTAGCAAGAGTTGAATATTTTCTGGTCTGGGATTCTTGATTGCCTTGGGGTTACATTTTAGAGGAGAACCATTCATCTGGTTACAACTCTGTCAAGTCAAATACAGGCTTTGTCTCTACAGGTGGGCGAACTAAAGGGGGCGGTTCAAGCAGCAAGTTCAATGTGCCGCACTGGATCAATCTTCACTGGAACCCAAACTGTCTCTTCCGGAGAGATTTTCAAGGGGGCACATTAGGTTTATTGCTTTCAGAGAGGCATGTAAGTTTTATTTTCGTTTATGACCCTATTCCTTTGGACAAGAGGAACAGCGGATGGGAATAATTATTTCTCCTGAATAGCCCGTTTTTTTTTAACAGTGGATGAATTTTTCTCGGCTTTTGGGTTCCTCTATGATGATAATGATAGAACATCATTGGCTGAGTTTAAGATTCATTCTCTGCAACTGGGCAGCAGAGGATTACTGTACTGGGTTTTAGTGCTGGTCCACAGATACAGAGTGGAATGACCTGGCCCTGAAAAGCCAGTTTTTCCAGGGTTTATCTGAGAGGGTTAAGAGGCTTTGGTAATATACGAGACCATTCCTTCTTTGGAGTGTGCTATATCTTTGGTAATACGTAAGTGGAGTTGTTTTTTGGTGGTAAAACAAGACACTTTGTCAGAACCTGTCACTTAGTCCCCAACGAGAGACAACAGCTGGAAAACTTCTAGACTGAGGTTGTTCAGGGGATTTCAACCTGCGTCTATTTATATCCTCCACTACGGTATCTCGATTTTTGATACCTGCCAGAGTTAAGATTGGAGCCAGGAGATTTCTATTTCTATATTTCTTGATAGTGGTTCAAGGACAAACAAGTAATGTTGGTGTTTCCTTGGTTGGCCTTACATAATCCCAATGTTGATTATCAAACTCAGGAGATAGCCAAATGGAGCTCGTATTGCAAGGACCACTGTTTAGGAACCTGCATTTCTGCAGTTACCACAAGCCTTCCTGGTCCTCTGTCTGAAATTATCTCAGGAGTTATCACCCGATAGGCTTTATAACTGTACCATAAGGTTAATTCTGGGAGCAAGATTGCCCAAGTGCAAACTTTCCAAATTATCTGGTCCTGAGAGATTATCTCTCAATGAGTATATTACTGAGATTCTAGCTGAAGGACACATTAGGCCATATTCCTGGCTAGTAGCAGCAGAGTTTTTCTTTGTCAAAAAAGAGGGATGATGGGATACGGCTGTGCCTAGACTTTCATCAGTTCAATCAAATAACAGTCTGGGATCCGTATTCTCTTCCACTCATTACTGACCTGTTACTCAGTTTGCCGGTGCTAAATTATTCTCTAAACTTGACCTTACCTTTGCCTACGATCAAACAGGCAGATGAGTGGAAAATAGGTTTTAACACACGAGAGCACTTTGAAAACTTTATAATGCCTTTTGGTCTTACCAATGTACCTGCGGTATTCCAATATGTCATTAATGATGCTTTTTCTAATCTTTTAGGGAGGTTTGTTATTATTTATTTTGATGACATTCTTATATACTCAAGGAATTATGAGTCTCAAATGGAACACTACAACTTTTTTGGGGTTTTGCAAATTATTACACAAAATGTATTAAATACTTTTCTGCCATAGCATGACCTCTTACTGACATGACTAAAAAGGGTACGGATTTATCAAGATGGTCTTAGGATGCTTTGTATGTGTTTAACCGTCTTAAAGAATGCTTTTCGTCGGCACCTGTATTAATACAGCCTGATGTGTCTCATCAATCACGGTGGAGGTTACTTCATCTAAGGGAGTGTTGGAGCGGTATTAACACAGAGTCCGTCTGTTGGTAAGCTGCGTCCATGCGCCTTTTCCTCTAAGAAACTCTAGTCAGCTGAATGCAATTATGATATTGGTAATATTATTATTATTTTTATTTATTTATTGTTATAGCGCCATTTATTCCATGGCGCTTTACAAGTGAGGAGGGGTATACATAATAAAAACAAGTACAATAATCTTGAACAATACAAGTCATAACTGGTACAGTAGGAGAGAGGACCCTGCCCGCGAAGGCTCACAATCTACAAGGGATGGGTGAGAATACAGTAGGTGAGGGTAGAGCTGGTCATGCAGCGGTTTGGTCGATCGGTGGTTACTGCAGGTTGTAGGCTTGTCGGAAGAGGTGGGTCTTCAGATTCTTTTTGAAGGTTTCGATGGTGGGCGAGAGTCTGATGTGTTGTGGTAGAGGGTTCCAGAGTAGGGGTGATACGTGAGAGAAATCTTGTATACGATTGTGGGAAGAGGAGATAAGAGGGGAGTAGAGAAGGAGATCTTGTGAGGATCGGAGGTTGCGTGTACCGGGAGATGAGGTCACAGATGTAAGGAGGAGACAGGTTGTGGATGGCTTTGTACGTCATGGTTAGGGTTTTGTACTGGAGTCTCTGGGCAATGGGGAGCCAGTGAAGGGATTGACAGAGGGGAGAGGCCGGAGAATAGCGGGGGGACAGGTGGATTAGTCGGGCAGCAGAGTTTAGAATAGATTGGAGGGGTGCGAGAGTGTTTGAGGGGAGGCCACAGAGCAGGAGGTTGCAGTAGTCAAGGCGAGAGATGATGAGGGCATGGACTAGGGTTTTTGCAGATTCTTGGTTGAGGAATGAACGGATTCGTGCAATATTTTTGAGTTGAAGTCGGCAGGAAGTGGAAAGGGCTTGGATATGTGGTTTGAAGGAGAGATCAGCATCAAGGATAACCCCGAGGCAGCGAGCTTGTGGGACTGGGGAGAGTGGGCAGCCATTTACTGTAATGGATAGGTTCGTTGGGGGGGTCACGTGAGATGGGGGAAAGATGATGAATTCTGTTTTGTCCATGTTAAGTTTCAGAAATTTAGCGGAGAAGAAGGATGAAATAGTGGACAGACATTGAGGGATTCTGGTTAGTAGGGAGGTGATATCTGGTCCAGAGATGTAGATCTGTGTGTCATCAGCATAGAGGTGATACTGAAAGCCATGAGATTAATATAGAATTACTCATCATAAAACTAGTGTTTGAGGAATGGTGGCACTTTTTAGAGGGAGCTATCCACCCTGTTACAGAGATTACAGACCATAAGAATCTCCTCTACCTTGAGTCTGCAAAATGACTTACCCCAATACAAGCTCGTTGGTCATTGCTTTCCAATAGTGTTGCCTATCCTTCAGAAAGGAGTGGTGGTGTCAGCACTTTGTACTGACGTGGAGTCTGAGATCGCAAAAGCTCAATATAGTGCACTGTCTGGGGCTAAAGGAACGCTTGATCTCATATTGTGTTGCTTTTGGTGGCCTGTGGTAGCCTATGTTTACACCTGTGCCACCTTTGCGTATTCTAATGCATCTCATTCTTGTTCTTCAGGATGCTTGTAGCCTTTGAGTATTCCTTCTCAACCATGGACAGATATTTCTATGCATTTTATAACTGATTTAACCTTTTCTGCTGGTAATATTGTAATTTTGGTGATTGTTGAAAAGTTTTCTAAAATTACACATATTATCGCATTGCCATCCTTACCAAATACCAAGACTTTGGCTCAGGTGTTTGTTCGGGAGATTGTTAAACTCCACGATGTTCCTTCTAATATTGTCTCAGATAGAGGAACTTAGTTTATTGCTAAATTCAAAAGAGATTTTTGTTCTCGGTTAGGGATTAAACTATTCCATTAGTCGGCTTTTCACCTTCAGTCTAATGGGCAAACGGACCATGTAAATCAGAATCTGGTTAAGTATTTACACTGTTTTTATTCTGAAAATCAGGAAGAGATGTCCTCTTTTCTTTCTTTTGCTGAATTTGCCATTAATAATCATCATCATCAATCTTCTGGGGTATCAACCTTTTTCTGGTTTTATGGTTGTCACCCTCAGTTCTGTACGTTGCAGGAAGGGAACACGATGGGGTACCTGGGGTGAATCAGTTTGTTTCATCATTATCATCTACATAGGGGTGCGTTCAGCGACATTTGCATGGCATGAGTTTCAAATATAAACATTCAGCAGATTGTAAATGTATTACGAGTCTAGACCTGTGTGTGGGAGATATGGTGTGGTTGTCTACTAAGAACAGTATACTTAAAGTATCTTTGTTGAAGTTAGGACCTCGGTTTATTGGTCTGTGTCATTGAAAATATTAATATCCCTGAAGCCACTAGAGAAGGGATATTCAACCCCTATCCCTCCTCCCCTCTCTCATTTGCAATAGGACAACAGCTTGCAATCTAAGCTGCCTTAGTTGACATAGAGGAAATTACGTGTAGTTGGGAAGTGACCCATCTATTTAAAATTCCTTTTGAAGCCCAGACTCCCTGGTGGGGACAGGTAATTAGACAGGAAAGTTCTCTTCAGAGGATTGGATAACAAACGGCACATGTGTTTACACATAGATAGAGAAGTGGAAGAGTCTTTAGCCCCCAGGAAATACATCCTGAGGTGGATGGAAACTTTTATTATCCTTAAGGGAAGCATTATACATTTACACTAGACACAGGGGTACCGGTAGAAATGTATGAATATTGGGGTATGGATCCAATATTGATGGGACATCTTCAATTTCAGGACAAATTGGATAAGAAGATGCATATTTGTTTCATAACTGTAACCCTGCCTATAAGCCCCAAACCAAAAGTGGCCAGATCGCTGTCACCAGCCATGTCATGTTTACTATCTTTGGAAGGATAAAATCCTTATAAAAATAATGGTGGCGATCTCGAATGTCTGTGATTGTCTGGAGTGAAAATGTTATTAATGTTTGGAATTTCATAAAATCCTGAAGTGCTGAGAGATTCCCATAATCTGGCCCACATGAAGTCAGCAAAGGGGGTTATATGGGTGTAACTTAGGTGCTGGTAAAAGGTTAAGTCTAGTGATGGGCGAACTCCTGGATGTTTGGGTCCGGCGGGTTTGGTCAAACATCTAAAAACAGCTGGATTCGGATTTGGATACCAGAACAGTACCCGAACCCTATTCAGATGACTGGGGGACCTGAACATCAATTGTTTTGCCATGCTGTCATTTTCATTACTGCCAGTCAGAGAGCTGCAGGACCCATACTGTCAGATGACGGTGTGAGCCAGCAGCAGTGACTGGCAGTAAAAAGGTTACCGCCGGTCACAGGCGTCGGGTAATGTTAAAGTACTACTCTCATCAGCGTACAACTGCTATCACAGATAAGAGCAAAAGCAGGCGCCACTGATGAGAGTATTCATCAGCCGACGCATGTGATAAAAATAAATCATCATGATTAAGGGTGCTTAGTCACCGGAAACGCGTTGATCTTGGTTTTTAACCCTTTTGTATGCTGATGTTTTGTCCTTACACCATGCTATTTTCGAGGTGAAATAAAACTATGGACTTTTCACTATATCGTTGAGCTGGATCTTCTCCTTTTTTCCGATAAAAATAAATACATAAAAATTAGCGGGGGTCTCTTTTATTTTTCATAAAAAGCGCATGCAAAACCGACAGCTGCAGGCTACAACCCTCACTTCTCAATTTTATCATGACTAGTGTTGAGCGATACCGTCCGATACTTGAAAGTATCGGTATCGGAAAGTATCGGCCGATACCGGCAAAGTATCGGATCTAATCCGATACCGATACCCGATACCAATACAAGTCAATGGGACTCAAGTATCGGACGGTATTCCTGATGGTTCCCAGGGTCTGAAGGAGAGGAAACTCTCCTTCAGGCCCTGGGATCCATATTAATGTGTAAAAGAAAGAATTAAAATAAAAAATATTGCTATACTCACCTCTCCGACGCAGCCTGGACCTCAGCGAGGGAACTGGCAGCGTTGTTTGCTTAAAATGCACGCGTTTACTTCCTTCCGTGACGTCACGGCTTGTGATTGGTCGCGTGCCGCCCATGTGACCGCGACGCGACCAATCACAGCAAGCCGTGACGTAATTTCAGGTCCTGAATGCAGAATTCTGCATTCAGGACCTGAAATTACATCACGGCTTGCTGTGATTGGTCGCGTCGCGGTCACATGGGTGGCACGCAACCAATCACAAGCCGGGACGTAATTTTAAAATGCGCGCGTTTCCTGCCTCCCGTGACATCACGGCTTGTGATTGGTCGCGTCGCCCATGTGACCGCGACGCGACCAATCACAAGCCGGAACGTAATTTTAAAATCCTGAATGCCTAGAATTAGGCATTGAGGACCTGAAAATTACGTCACGGCTTGCTGTGATTGGTCGCGTCGCGGCCACATGGGCGGCACGCGACCAATCACAAGCCGTGACGTCACGGAAGGAAGTAAATGCGCGCATTTTAAGCAAACAACGCTGCCGGTTCCCTCGCTGAGGTCCAGGCTGCGTCGGAGAGGTGAGTATAGCAATATTTTTTATTTTAATTCTTTCTTTTACACATTAATGTTGTTTCGATACCGATACCCGATACCACAAAAGTATCGGATCTCGGTATCGGAATTCCGCTACCCGCAAGTATCGGCCGATACCCGATACTTGCGGTATCGGAATGCTCAACACTAATCATGACTGGTTATCAAGAATAGAGGGGTCCCATGCCGGTTTTAAAAACAGTGTACTCTCTCATCAACTGACGCCTGTTACCGGTAGTAACCTTTTTACTGCCAACCACCGCCGCTCTCTGATCTGTGGTAATAAATTAATGCCAATCAGAGCCTGTGTTTGCCATGTTAGATGACAGCGTGGCTAACAATGGATGTTTGGGGTGCCGAACCTGAACAGTAATATGGACTTCCTGGAGAACTAGGTGGACACTAGGTGTTCGGTACGGATCTTTATAACTTTACTATTTGGGTTCGCCCATCTCTAGTCAAGGCGAATTAAGATATGTGTTCATGTAGAGAGATACATATCAGCGTATACATGATTCCCATTAGCCAGGCGTTTTCAGTCAAAGTGCTCTCCTTCGCTAAGCCGAATCATTTCAGTGATCAGCCCAGTAAGTACTTTGTTAATCCATTTTTATTTCATGTAATTGTACATGCTGTATTTTTTTGTCCCCTTTGTAAAATCTTTTGTATATTTTTCAGAAACATTACCTATCATTCTGGATTAAATATAAATTTCATTGTTTTGTTCCTTTTGTTCTTTAAACTGCACCCCGAAGCCATACGCTACGAGAACCAGGCTTCCAGTCAGCCTTATAAAAAAAGACTGGTGGTGGCAGTGTCATGTGTGTGTCAGATTCAACAAACACCGGTGATATTCCCTTTTTCCCTGGTGAAGGCATGGAGCTATAGCAGTCAGCTTACTTCCTCTTTATTGCTTTTGAAGGACGTTTGGTGTTTTCTATCTGGAGTCTGCTCAAGCTAAGTTTCTCTCTGCTTGTTTGCCTCCCTTTTTGTCTTTAGTTTACAGTGGGGACTGACCAGTGCTCATCCTCTCTCCCTGTCCAGTGTATAGGTCTAGGGGTATACAGTGCTTAGGTTTCCTGCACGGTGATTGGTGTGGAAACAATATAGGGATAGTAGGGTAAGCAGGGTGCTACTAGATCTGACCAGGGGTCTCCTCTCCCCATTCCCTAGTGTTTGGTCTTACTTCCCCTCATCCCTTCATGTTGAACTTCATTTTTCCCACACTGTGCGTGACAGGCAGCCAGTAGATCTTGGTTTATTGTAGAGCCAGCCGTGACTGTACGGAGGGTATATGCACATATCTCATGCATGTCAATCGGAGATGTATGTACCATATGCTCACTATTAGTTCCCAATAACAGCCATAGCCTCCTTACTTAATCGTCAGTCAATTGCGTAATTGTTCTCAACATAGGGGACAGGAGAGGACTATTCTTGATACCTTGACACAAAGATAACAGTGTGGTTGCTTCAGTTTAGACCCCTCTGGCTGCAATCTTTGACAATTGGTGGCAGCGGTATGATTCTGTGTGACCCCTCCGCTATCAGCCATTGACAATTAGTGGCAGCAGTGGGACTCTACGTGGTCTCTCTGGCATCTTCCCTAGACAGTCCATATAAAATTGCAGACATCATTACTCCTGTTACTTTGCATCTGGCATTAACTGCAACATTCAAAATCTTTAACGCTTTCACACGCCTCCTGAGGAAGTGACATCACGAAACGTGCGTGGGGCAGCATAGTATCTACATTACAACTGAGCCACCAATGTAAGTGTCAATTGTGATTTTTTTATTGACATATGTACTTTAAAAGATAGTGGCATGGTTCCACGTAACATCAATTAGACACATTTCAATTTTATATGGTGACAACATGGTGTATTATTTGTAGTTCTCCCATTCATAGTTGGCATTGCAGCCTTTGAGAATATTTAAATGAAATTTGTATTTTAATTGATTCTATTTAATAAAAAAAATTGTTTTAAGCATCACTTATACTCTAATTTTTCTGTTGCTATTATAATAATAATAATAATAATAATAATTTTTATTTATATAGCGCCAACATATTCCGCAGCGCTTTACAACTTATAGAGGGGACTTGTACAGACAATAGACATTACAGCATAACAGAAATCACAGTTCAAAACATATACCAGCAGGAATGAGGGCCCTGCTGCTCGCAAGCTTACAACCTATGAGGAAAAGGGGAGACGCGAGAGGTGGATGGTAACAATTGCTTTAGTTATTTGGACCGGCCATAGTGTAAGGCTCGGGTGTTCATGTAAAGCTGCATGAACCAGTTAACTGCCTAAGTATGTAGCAGTACAGACACAGAGGGCTATTAACTGCATAAAGTGTATGAGAACATGATGCGAGGAACCTGATTATGTTTTTTTTTTTTTTTTTTAATAGGCCACACAGGGATGGTTAGGTTAATGCATTGAGGCGGTAGGCCAGTCTGAACAAATGAGTTTTTAGGGCACGCTTAAAACTGGGAATTGGGGATTAATCGTATTAACCTAGGTAGTGCATTCCAAAGAATCGGCGCAGCACGTGTAATGTCTTGGAGACGGGAGTGGGAGGTTCTGATTATTGAGGATGCTAACCTGAGGTCATTAGCGGAGCGGAGGGCACGGGTAGGGTGGTAGACTGAGACCAGAGAGGAGATGTAGGGTAGTGCTGAGCCATGGAGTGCTTTGTGGATGAGGGTAGTAGTTTTGTACTGGATTCTGGAGTGGATGGGTAGCCAGTGTAATGACTGGCACAAGGTAGAGGCATCGGTGTAACGGTTGGTGAGGAATATGATCCTGGCAGCAGCATTCAGGACAGATTGGAGCGGGGAGAGTTTGGTAAGAGGGAGGCCGATTAGTAGAGAGTTACAATAGTCCAGACGAGAATGAATAAGTGAGACAGTAAGAGTTTTTGCAGAGTCGAAAGTAAGAAAAGGGCGAATTCTAGAAATGTTTTTGAGATGCAGATAAGAAGAGCGAGCCAGTGATCGGATGTGGGGGGTGAATGAAAGCTCGGAATCAAGGATGACCCCAAGGCAGCGGGCATGTTGCTTTGGAGTAATGGTGGAACCACACACGGAGATGGCAATGTCAGGCAAAGGTAGGTTAGTAGAGGGAGAGAACACGAGGAGTTCAGTTTTTGACAGGTTCAGTTTCAGATAGAGGGAGGACATGATGTTAGAGACAGCGGTAAGACAATCACTGGTGTTTTCTAAGAAGGTTGGCGTGAAAGCAGGAGAAGAGGTGTATAATTGGGTGTCGTCAGCATAGAGATGGTACTGGAAACCAAATCTACTGATTGTTTTATATTCAATTATATTCTGAGTTGTGCTTGGTTATCAACAGTTGGGTGTTTCGTGATATCTGGCATTACCTACAACATTCAAAATCTTTAACATTTTTCACAGGTCTCTCTTAACAAATATGTGGCTTCTGAAACCTCTCCTCCCTTACCACCATCACCGGTCCTAGTCGATCGGTGATTAGAGTTTCATGTATCCAAAATTATTGATTCTCATTTTATGTGGCGTTCCTTGCAGTATTTGGTTCTTGGCAGGATTATGGACTTGAGGAGAAGACTTGGGTACCAGCCTCTGATATACATGCTGAATGTCTGGTTAGGTCCTTTCATCATTGTCATAGGGATAAACAGTGCCCTGAGGGGCTCTTCTTAGAGGGAGGGGTGCTGTCACAAGGAGGTTTTCTCAAATATCACCAATTGTCATGGCGATATTGGGGTCTGTGGATTCTACAGATTCCTACTCTCCTCTTCTAACTCCATTGATAGCTATAATCAGTGCAGGGTGACTAGATTAATTTTAAAAAATGTCGTTGGGTCCCCCCCATTTTTAACATCCAGCTTTGCTAAAGCAGAAAGCTGGGGGCTTGTATTCTCAGGCTGGTAAAGGGCCAAGTATATTGCCCCCCCAGCCTAGAAATAGTAGCCTGCAGCTGCCCAGGAAAGTCGCATCCATTAGATACGCCAATTCTGGTGCTTTGCCTGTCTCTTCCCACTTGCCCTGTAGCAGTGGCAAGTGGGGTTCATATTTGTGGGGTTGATGTCACCTTTGTATTGTCAAGTGACATCAAGCCTACGGCTTAGTAATGGATAGGTTTCTTATAGTTATACTTTTCTGTGTGGCTGCGGGCTGCTATTTTTAGGTTGGAAGCCCTTACCAGCCTGAGAATACCAGCCCCCAGCTGTCTGCTTTAGCTTGGCTGGTTATCAAAAATGGGGGGACCCCATACTATTTTTCTAAAATATTTATTTAAATAATTAAAAAGTACAGCGTGGGGACCACTCTATTCTTGATAACCAGCCTGAAGCTGACAGCTGAGGGGTGCAGCCCCCAACTGTGAGTTTTGCCTGGCTGGTTATCAAAACTACAAAGGAACCCACAGCATTTTTTTATTAATTATTTATTTGCAGCGCAGAGACCGGCTGATGAATACTCCTATCAGCTGCTCTCACTGTTATTAGTGGCAGCAGGCATTGGCTAATGGGAGCAGTAGTCCCATCAGCTGACACCAGTGACCGGAGGTAAACCTTATACTTTCAATCACAGCTGCAGGCTCACGCTGTCATTTGACAGCATAGGAATCGTGGGTGTTTGACCAGCGGTGATGATTTTACCGCTGATGACAGTGCAACAAACACCCGGTATTTGGGGGGCCGAACCCAAACAGTAACACAGACTTCCTGGTGAAGTCCGTGTTTGGTGTCCGTGCTCGAACAGTAGGTGTTCGGTATGGATGCTGAACTTTACTCTTCGGGTTTGCCCAACTCTAGTCACCACTCAGAACACAGTGAGAGAAGACTGTAAATATGTGTGAGCTCACAATGCCGATGTGTGCTTACCGCTGCCATTCACAGCATAGACATATACTTATTAGCTGGCCCGGTGTGCGCACGACACCTAGTTCGGTAGTTATAATCTCCTACTGATAAAACACTGATTGTGTTGAAACTTCATCAAGCTGCCGTGCAAGTGATACATGCCTGGAATCAGGCTCTCTGCCTCTACATTATGCTGATCTCAGATTAAATAGCAAAAGCCTGGTAACAGATTCCCTTTAAATTCGATCTATTGCCCCACTTTTTGGAGACTGAAGGCCCCAGTTGCAGTGGTTGCCATATGGAGAAGCAGGGGAGGGAGAACACTGGTACCAAAAGCAGATTATAATGAGAAAAATCAGAGCACCCATGTCCAGATTGCCCTTATCATAATATTTTTTGTGCCACCATTGGCGGTACCTATCGCTCGGCATGGAGAGTTCCTGTTGTTCTGCTGCTCACCCCCCCACGATAACGATATTGTGTTGGCTACTTGTTTAAGCACGTCCTTACCGGTCACAAGAGAAGGGAAGCAGAGGCACATGGGATTGCCAGGAGAGAGAATAATAATTATTATATTTTTCTTTAAAGTGAATTCAGTAGGGGTGGAGGAAGGGGAGAGGACATTACATTACAATGAATTGAGGGCGGGAGTAGGAGAGAGGACATGACAATGAATTTAATGTGTATGTAATTGTAATGAATTGGGGGAGCAGGAAAGAGCACAGTGGGCATGGGGGTTGAGGACGCAAGAAAGTTACTGATAATGAACTGGGGGAAAGAGTATAGTGGCTAATTAATTTATATTTTTGCTGGGAGCGTGAAGAATAACTGATTACAGTTCATGGGGCAGAGTGTCATCTTATATACATATTACAAGATTTATCTTTTCTCATTCTTCAAGAACAACCTCTTTTAGAGCCTGGATGCTGGTTGGAGAGTGATGACAACTTGTCTCTTCAGAGTTCCCCATAGGTGTTCAGTTGGGGTCAGGAGACACTTGGCCACTGAATCACTTTACCCCTGCTCTTTTCAGAAATGTAGAGGCGTTAGACGTATGTTTTAGGTCATTGTCATGTTGGAAAAGTGAATGTCTACCAAGGGTATTGAGTGATGGTGGCATCTTCTCTGTCAATACACTGTATTCCAAATTATTATGCAAATTGAATTTAAGTGTCATAAAGATTTAATTGTTTTGTTTTTTAAACAAACTCGTGGATGGTATTGTGTCTCAGGGCTCAATGGATCATTGAAATCAATCTTAAACACATGTGATAATTAGTTTCCCAGGTGATTCTAATTAAAGGAAAACTACTTAAAAATGATGTTCCACATTATTAAGCAGGCCACAGGTTTCAAGCAATATGGGAAATAAAAAGGATCTCTCTGCTGCTGAAAAGCGTTAAATAGTGCAATGCCTTGGACAAGGTATGAAAACATTAGATATTTCACGAAAACTTAACAGTGTTCAACATACTGTGAAGAGAATTATGACTGAAACAGAGCACAGGCAGAGTTCATGCAGATAAAGGCATAATGAGGAAGGTTACTAACAGACAAATTCATCGGATTAAGAGAGCAGCTGCCAAAATACCATTACCAAGCAGCAAATAGTTATTTGACGCTGCTGGTGCCTCTGGAGTCCCTCGAACCTCAAGGTGTAGTATCTGTCAAAGGCTTGCTGTGGTGCATAAACCTACTATTCAGCTACCAGTAAACAGTGTTCACAAGCAGAAACGGTTGCAGTGGGCCCAGACATACATGAAGACTAATTTTCAAACAGTCTGGTTTACTGATGAGTGTTGAGCAACCCTGGATGTTCCAGATGGGTGGAGTAGTGGATGGTTGGTGGATGGCCACCATGTCCCAACAAGGCTGCGACATCAGCAAGGAGGTGGAGGAGTCATGTTTTGGGCCGGAATCATGGGGAAACAGCTGGAAGGGCCCTTTAAGGTTCCTGAAGGTGTGAAAATGACCTCTGCAAAGTATATAGAGGTTCTGACTGACAACTTTCTTCCATGGTCTAAAAAGCAGAAACGTGCCTTCAGGAGCAAAATCATCTTCATGCTGACAATGCCCCATCTCATGCTGCAAAGAATCCCTCTGAGTCATTGGCTGCTATGGGCATAAAAGGAGATAATCTCATGGTGTGGCCACCATCTTCCCCTGACCTCATCCCTATAGAGAACCTTTGGAGGATCATCAAGCAAAAGATCTATGAGGGTGGGAGGCAGTTCACATAAAAACAGCAGCTCTGAGAGGCTATTCTGACTTCATGCAAAGAAATACAAGCAGAAACTCTCCAAAAACTCACAAGTTCAATGGATGCAAGAATTGTGAAGGTGATATCAAAGAAAGGTTCCTATGTTAACATGTAGCTTGGCCTGTTATAGGGAACCTGTCACCCCCAAAATCGATGGTGAGGTAAGCTCACCATTATCAGGGGCTTATCTACAGCATTCTGGGAGGCACTGTACCGGACCTGAGACACCCATCGGAGTGGGACCGCCCCTGGGTGAGTATAATCTAATATCTTTTTTTCCTCTTTCAGGTAACATCGACGGCTTATCTGCAGCATTACAGAATGCTGTAGATAAGCCCCTGATGACGGTGATCTTACCTCACCATCGATTTTGGGGGTGACAGGTTCCCTTTAAGATGTTTTGGAGTTAAATAGCTTTTTTGTTGAGTGAATGTGACCTCCTAATGCTGCAAATTCCACAAATGAGCATTTTCTGTTCTTTAAAACATATCAAATGTTTAGAAATTCTACTGTGCCTAATAATTTGGAACAGTGCATTTTGAGTTTTTATTCATTTTGGAGATTATACTGTTATCATTGGGAGGTTTCTTCAATAAAATTTGATGTATAATCTAACGGGTGATGACTTTTATTAGACTGACTGTCATTTGCACTGACCATTTATGAAAATCTGAGAAAAATGTCATTTGTATAATACTTTGGAACATGGTGTATAGAGCAGTACATCTGTGAATTCATGATACCATCAATAAAATGTAGCTCCCCAACACCAGATACAGCCCAACGTAAGAACTGTGCCACCACCAGGTTTCACAGTAGGCATCATGCATTTTTCTTTGTACGCCTCACCTTTGTGACACCAAAAGCTCGAAAGCTTGCAATTTGTTACCATCTTTTCAGTTAGCCATTAAAAGGTATCAACCACTGAGGACTCTCAATTCTAAATATTTTTCTTTGTGACACCATACAGTTGTGGAGCCATCAGTTCCAAAAACATTTATCTTGGTCTTATTACTCCAGAGTATTCAGTACCAGTAGCCTTCTTATTTTTTAGCATGGGCCCTGGCTTTTTTGGGCATTGGCTTTAGGAGAGGCTTCCTTCTCGGATGACCCCCATGCATGCCATTGCTTTGCAGTGTACATCATATTGTGTAATGGAAGCACTCACCCCAGTTTGGCTTTCTACTTCTTTAGCTAACTGCATTGAACTTGCATGTCAATTTTCTTCAACATTTCTCATCAGAACACACTCCTGTTTAGTTGGTAAATTCAGTGGTTGACCTGGAGCTTTCTGTGAGATGGTAGCAGTTCCATTTTTGTTACATTTTTCTATCACTTTTGCCCCAATATCTGACTGATAAGTAAAGCTTCGCTGATGTTCTTATAGCCTTCACCTTTCTTGTGTAAAAAAATTAATTTATCTATCAGGTCTTGTGACATTTCTCTTCCTTGTGGTGCCATTGCTGACAGCATAAAATGAGAAAGAGATTTCTTTGCTAAGTAACACCATTTTATTGTCACCTTTCTGGTGGACACCTGTGTAATGAATAATTAGACTCTGTGTAATGAATAATTAGACTTATCTGTCGTTGAATTCTTACAAATGATAATTTTTGGAGTTTAAATGTTAGTTTTTCTCATAAGACTTTCATTGGAGTGTACTCCTCTATGCAACATGGTCTTGAATTAAATTGTTTGGAAAATTACTTTTGTTGGGCATGCAGAATAACAAATTTTGTTTGCAATCAATGGATCAGATTTCTGACAGTATCATTTAGTATGGTATCCCATAGAAAATGTTGATTCGGAAAGGAAACTGAAGAATGTCTGATAAATCTGTTGGGGTGCACTCATTTATGTATACACTGTATACCTGGGATATTTTTTATCTTCAGGGGCGCAGTGATGAGTGCTGCAAACTTTGCATTTGCTTTTGGACGTTGACATGAAGGTTTGACAAGATAATGAAGAAATAAACAAAATGGCTGTAATCAGATGAGATGTCAGCAGTAAGTTACTGGATGTAAATATTTATTTTATATCTGTACAGTATACAAAGATTTACATGGATGACGATGGCACAAATTGACCGTTGATTGATAAACCATGACCGATCAGTGGTCATTAGTAGCCTGTTTACACATGCAGACTGCAGTAAATGATGGATGCTGAGCAATCTGTAATAGATCCTTCAGTACACATAGGCGACCATTGTTCTTGGCAGTGAGAGTCCTGCTTACATAGGATGATGAACCGTGGAGAATAATGATTTTTTGCACTGCACAGAAGATTATTTCAGTCGATGAACAAAGCATTTTGCTCATTGATTGTGTGATCGACTGCCTGAAAGATTATGTCTTATGAGCGCTCATTCACGATTATCTTCTACTGTACATGCAGCTTTTACTTGCAGAGCGATGATGGGAGTAATACTTTTGTTTGCAAAAGAAAACCCATTATTATTTATAATGTCGTCCCTTAGTATATACGGTTTTCTCTTATGTATAGTGCTGTCTCTTATTAAATAGTATAAACTATTGTTAAGTATAGTGCTGTCCCTTATTACATAGTATCCTCTATTGTTATGTTCAACTCTGTTTCTAGTACATAGTATCCTCTATTTTTATGTATTGTGCCATCCCTTATTATATGGTGTCCTCTGTTATGATCATTAGTGGCTGAGGATCACAAATAGACCAGCAAGTGACTAAACATAGGACAAGCTCTAGGGAGATGGTAACTGGACTGATCGCAAATCTGAACCTATCCAACACAACTAGAGGTAGCCGGTGAACGTGCCTAAAAAATTCCTAGACGTCTCGAGCCAGCCTGAGAAACTAGCTACCCCTAAAGAGAAAGAAAGACCTCGCTTGCCTCCAGAGAAATAATCCCCAAAGATATAGAAGCCCCCAACAAATATTAACGGTGAAGTAAGAGGAAGGCACATACATAGGGGTGAAATCAGATTCAGCAAAAGAGGCCCACTAATACTAGAAAGCAGAAAATAGAGCAGGGATCTATGCGATCAGTAAAAAACCCTTACAAAATATCCATCCTGAGATTTCAAGAACCCACGCACCAACTAACGGTGTGTGGTGAGAAACTCAGTCCACTAGAGCAACCAGCAAGAGAGGGAAGCACATTTTAGCAAGCTGGACAAGAAAACATGATGAACACTGATGATCAAAAAATGAGCAAACAAAACTTAGCTTGTCTTGAAGAGACTGGGAGCAAGGTAGTCAGAAGGAATCTGAGTAGCACTGATTACATCGACAGCCGGCAACAAGTGGAAGTGAAGCAGAGCTATATAGGAACCTCCCAGAGGATAACAAGACAGCTGATAGCCAGAGACCAGCAGGATAACAAACAAAGCCACCAGGGGGAGCCCAAAGCAAAAGTCACACCATACCACCTGTGACCACAAGAGGGAGCCTGAAAACAGAGTTCACAACAGTACCCCCCCCTTGAGGAGGGGTCACCGAACCCTCATGAAAACCCCCAGGGCGATCGGGATGAGCCACATGGAAGGCACGAACCAAATCGGCCGCATGAACATCAGAGGCGACAACCCAGGAATTATCCTCCTGACCATAGCCCTTCCACTTAACCAAATACTGGAGCCTCCGTCTAGAAATACGAGAATCCAAGATCTTCTCCACCACGTATTCCAATTCTCCCTCAACCAGCACCGGGGCCGGAGGCTCAACCGGAGGAACCACAGGCACCACATACCTCCGCAACAACGACCGATGGAACACATTATGAATAGCAAACGATGCCGGGAGGTCCAGACGAAATGACACAGGGCCAAGGACTTCCAAAATCTTATAAGGACCGATAAACCGAGGCTTGAACTTAGGAGAGGAGACCTTCATAGGAACGAAGCGAGAAGACAACCACACCAAGTCCCCAACGCGAATTCGGGGACCCACACAGCGACGGCGGTTGGCAAAGAGCTGAGCCTTCTCTTGTGACAGCTTCAAATTGTCCACCACATGATTCCAAATCTGATGCAACCTATCCACCACAACATCCACTCCAGGACAGTCAGAAGGCTCCACCTGACCCGAGGAAAAACGAGGATGAAACCCCGAATTACAAAAAAAAGGAGAAACCAAAGTAGCAGAACTAGCCCGATTATTAAGTGCAAACTCGGCCAACGGCAAAAAAGCAACCCAGTCGTCCTGATCAGCAGAAACAAAACATCTCAAATAAGTCTCCAAGGTCTGATTAGTTCGCTTGGTTTGGCCATTCGTCTGAGGATGGAAGGCCGATGAAAAAGACAAATCAATGCCCATCTTAGCACAAAAGGTCCGCCAAAATCTAGACACAAACTGGGATCCTCTGTCAGAAACAATGTTCTCAGGGATCCCGTGCAAACGAACCACATTTTGAAAAAACAGTGGGACCAACTCGGAGGAGGAAGGCAACTTAGGCAAGGGCACCAAATGGACCATCTTAGAAAAGCGATCACACACCACCCAGATGACAGACATTCTCTGAGAGACAGGGAGATCTGAAATAAAATCCATGGAAATGTGCGTCCAAGGCCTCTTCGGGACAGGCAAAGGTAACAGCAAACCACTGGCACGAGAACAGCAAGGCTTAGCCCGAGCACAAATTCCACAAGACTGCACAAAGGAACGCACATCCCGCGACAAGGAAGGCCACCAAAAGGACCTGGCCACCAAGTCTCTGGTACCAAATATTCCAGGATGGCCCGCCAACACTGAAGAATGAACCTCGGAGATGACTCTGTTGGTCCATCTATCCGGGACAAACAGTCTTTCCGGTGGACAACGGTCAGGTCTATCCGCCTGAAACTCCTGCAGCACTCGTCGCAAATCTGGGGAGATGGCAGACAAAATCACCCCTTCTCTAAGGATACCAGCCGGCTCTGAATCTCCAGGAGAGTCAGGCACAAAACTCCTAGAAAGAGCATCAGCCTTCACATTCTTCGAACCAGGCAGGTACGAGACCACGAAATCAAAATGAGAGAAAAACAACGACCAACGAGCCTGTCTAGGATTCAGCCGCTTGGCCGACTCGAGAAAAATCAAATTCTTGTGATCAGTCAATACCACCACACGATGCTTAGCTCCCTCGAGCCAATGTCGCCACTCCTCAAATGCCCACTTCATAGCCAACAGCTCCCGATTACCGACATCATAATTCCGCTCGGCAGGTGAAAACTTTCTTGAAAAGAAAGCACATGGCTTCATCACAGAGCCATCGGAGCTTCTCTGCGACAAAACAGCCCCCGCTCCAATCTCGGAAGCATCAACCTCAACCTGGAAGGGAAGTGAGACATCTGGCTGACATAAGACCGGAGCCGAAGAAAACCGGCGCTTCAGCTCCCGAAAGGCCTCCACAGCCACAGAAGACCAATTAGTCACATCAGAACCTTTCTTGGTCAAAGGCTTAACAACACCAGAAAAATTAGCTATGAAGCGACGGTAAAAATTAGCAAAACCCAAGAACTTCTGAAGACTCTTAACAGATGTAGGCTGCGTCCAGTCATGAATAGCCTGAACCATGACTGGGTCCATCTCAATAGTAGAAGGAGAAAAAATGAAACCCAAAATAGAAATCTTCTGGACTCCAAAAAGACATTTTGAGCCCTTCACAAATAAAGCATTGGCACGCAGGACCTGAAACACCATCCTGACCTGCTTAACATGAGACTCCCAATCATCAGAAAAAAACAGAATATCATCCAGATACACAATCATAAATTTATCCAGATATTCACGGAAGATGTCGTGCATAAAGGACTGAAAGACTGAAGGAGCATTAGAAAGTCCAAAAGGCATTACCAAGTACTCAAAATGGCCTTCAGGTGTATTAAATGCAGTTTTCCATTCATCACCCTGCTTTATACGCACAAGGTTATACGCACCACGAAGATCTATCTTGGTGAACCAACTAGACCCCCTAATGCGAGCAAACAAATCAGTTAACAATGGCAAAGGATACTGAAATTTGACCGTGATTTTATTCAGAAGGCGATAATCAATACAAGGTCTCAGGGAACCATCCTTCTTAGCCACCAAAAAGAATCCTGCACCAAGAGGGGACGAGGACGGACGAATATGTCCCTTCTCCAAAGACTCCTTTATATAACTCCGCATGGCAGCATGCTCCGGCACTGATAAATTGAAAAGTCGTCCCTTCGGAAACTTACTACCAGGAATCAAATTTATAGCACAATCACAATCCCTATGAGGAGGTAGAGAATTGAGTTTGGGCTCCTCAAATACATCCTGGTAGTCTGACAAAAACGCAGGGACTTCAGAAGGAGTGGATGAAGCAATTGACACCACAGGAGCATCACCATGAATTCCCTGACAACCCCAACTTGACACAGACATTGCTTTCCAATCCAGGACTGGATTATGAGTCTGCAACCATGGTAGACCCAACACGACAACATCATGCAAATTATGCAGTACAAGAAAGCGAATCACCTCCTGATGAACAGGAGTCATGCACATGGTCACCTGTGTCCAGTACTGAGGTTTATTCGTAGCCAATGGTGTAGCATCAATTCCCCTTAGTGGAATAGGGAATTTTAAAGGCTCCAAATCAAAACCACAGCGCCTGGCAAATGACCAATCCATCAGACTCAGGGCAGCACCTGAATCTACAAAAGCATTAACCGGGTAAGATGACAGGGAACAAATCAGGGTAACAGACAAAATGAACTTAGGCTGTAAAGTACCAATGGTGACAGATTTATCAACCTTTTTTTTGCGCTTAGAGTATGCTGAGATAACATGAGCTGAGTTACCACAGTAAAAGCACAACCCATTTTGCCATCTATAATTTTGCCGTTCACTTCTGGTCAGAATTCTATCACATTGCATAGACTCAGGTGTCTGTTCAGAAGACACCGCCAAATGGTGCACAGGTTTGCGCTCCCACAAACGCCGATCAATCTGAATGGCCAGAGTCATTGACTCATTCAGACCTGCAGGCGTAGGGAACCCCACCTTCACATTCTTAATGGCTTCAGAAAGACCTTCTCTGAATTTTGCAGCCAGGGCACACTCATTCCACTGAGTAAGCACCGACCATTTCCAAAATTTCTGGCAGTACACCTCTGCTTCATCCTGCCCCTGCGAGAGGGCCAATAACGCTTTTTCAGTCTGGTTCTCAATATTAGGTTCCTCATAGAGCAATCCAAGGGCCAGAAAAAATGCATCCACACTGAGCAATGCAGGATCCCCTGGCGCCAATGCGAAGGCCCAATCTTGAGGGTCACCACGCAAAAAAGAAATGATAATTTTAACTTGCTGAACGGAATCACCAGAGGAACGAGATTTCAAAGAAAGAAACAACTTACAATTGTTCTTAAAATTCAGGAACCTAGATCTATCTCCAGAAAACAACTCCGGAATAGGTATTCTAGGCTCTGACATAGGACTGCGAACAACAAAATCCTGAATACTTTGAACCCTAGCAGCAAGATGATCCAGACTGGAAGCCAAACTCTGGACATCCATGTCAGCAGCTGAACTCAGAGCCACACCAAGATTAAGAGGAGGAGAGAAGCTAGCCACACAGTAGCTAGACACACGGCAGCAAAAAAAAAAAAAAAATTTTCTCAAGGCTTCTTTTCTCCTGCTTCTGCCATGCAATTAACACTTTGTTGGCCGGCTGTACTGTTATGATCCTTAGTGGCTGAGGATCACAAATAGACCAGCAAGTGACTAAACATAGGACAAGCTCTAGGGAGATGGTAACTGGACTGATCGCAAATCTGAACCTATCCAACACAACTAGAGGTAGCCGGTGAACGTGCCTAAAAAATTCCTAGACGTCTCGAGCCAGCCTGAGAAACTAGCTACCCCTAAAGAGAAAGAAAGACCTCGCTTGCCTCCAGAGAAATAATCCCCAAAGATATAGAAGCCCCCAACAAATATTAACAGTGAAGTAAGAGGAAGGCACATACATAGGGGTGAAATCAGATTCAGCAAAAGAGGCCCACTAATACTAGAAAGTAGAAAATAGAGCAGGGATCTATGCGATCAGTAAAAAACCCTTACAAAATATCCATCCTGAGATTTCAAGAACCCACGCACCAACTAACGGTGTGTGGGGAGAAACTCAGTCCACTAGAGCAACCAGCAAGCGAGGGAATCACATTTTAGCAAGCTGGACAAGAAAACATGATGAACACTGATGATCAAAAAATGAGCAAACAAAACTTAGCTTGTCTTGAAGAGACTGGGAGCAAGGTAGTCAGAAGGAATCTGAGTAGCACTGATTACATCGACAGCCGGCAACAAGTGGAAGTGAAACAGAGCTATATAGGAACCTCCCAGAGGATAACGAGACAGCTGATAGCCAGAGACCAGCAGGATAACAAACAAAGCCACCAGGGGGAGCCCAAAGCAAAAGTCACACCATACCACCTGTGACCACAAGAGGGAGCCTGAAAACAGAGTTCACAACAGTCCTCTGTTGTTATGTATAGTGCTGCCCCTGTTATGCTCCTGGGTTTGAACCCTTGAGCTTGTGTTTTGTGGTCAGCTATGCTGTCCACCGAGCCACAGCAGACTCACCTTTTCTCTGGGTGTTTAGGTTCTGTTATTCTGGATGCAGTCTGTTTAGCATTACACAGGTGTTTTCATTTGTCTGCCCTATCACCTTTCGGGTGTGGCTTTATATTCTTTCCCCTTGCTGGTATTTCCTGCTGGTGATAGTCTGTTTTGGATGCTCAGCCATTTTGCTGTAGTTTAAAGCCAGTCAGTGAAATTCCAGCTAGGGTTTATTTCTCTGCTGTTTCTGTTCTGTACTCTGCACCTATCTTCTTTTTGGGAAGAATGCTGCATATTGTCTATCAGTACGTACTTCCTACTTTACTTTGTATTTCATGGTTTATTTTACTCACTCTGCCCTCTAGTTCTTTAATAGGAACGTGATGTGCTTTAACCACTGTGAACTACAGGGTCAGGATCTAGGGGCTACAGGGTCTCTAGCCTTTCCAGGAACCGCCAGAGTGGGTAACAGTGTTTTAGCGTTAACTATTATCTTGAGTGAGTTGCTACTCTAGTGTAATTTATAATTTCATCTCTTACTATATAGTATCCTATATTGTTATTTATAGTGCTGTCCCTTTTTACATAGTATCCTCTGTTGTTATGTATAGCGCCATCTCTTAGTATATAGTATTTTCTATTGTTATGTATAGTGTCATCCTTCATTACAAAGTATCCTCTATTGTTATGTACAACATCATCCTTTTTACATAGTATCCTCTATTGCTATTATAGCGCCATCCTTTACTACATAGTATCCTCTATTGTGACATATAGCACTGTCCCTTAGTACAAAGTGTATCTGCTATCATTACATAGTGTTGTCCCTTACTATATAATATATCCTCTATTGTTATGTATAGCACTGTCCTTTAGTATATAGTACATCTACTATTGTTATGTAAAACACCGCTGCTTAGTACATAGTATATCCTCTATTGTGACATATAGCGCTGACCCTTAGCACATAGTGTATGCTCTATTGTTATGTTTTGCGCTGCTGCTTAGTACATAGTGTATCCTCTATTGTTATGTATAGAGCTGTCCCTTAGTACAGAGTGTATGCTATATTGTTATGTTTAATGCCATCCCTTAGTACATGGTATACTGTATTATTATGTATTGTGTCATCCTTTTATTACATAGTATCCTCTATTGTTATGTATAGCACCATCCCTTAATACATAATATTTATTTTGCTATATAATGTGCCATCCTTAGTATATAGTGTATGCTCTATTGTTACTTACACTTTTTACTAAAGGACAATGCTATATCTTCTATTGTTACATATAGTGCAGTCACTTAGTATGTAGAGTATCCTCTATTGTTATGTATAGTGCCATCTCTTAGTACAAAATGTATCCTCTATTATTATGTATTGCACCACCCCTTAGTAAATAGTGTATCCTCTATTTTTATGTATAGTGCCATCCCTTAGTATATAGTGTCCTTTATTGTCATGTATAGTGCCATCACTTACTACACAGTATCCTCTATTGTTAAGTATTGCGCCCTTCCTTAGGACAAAGTATCCTTTATTGCTATGCATAGTGCCGTCATCTAGTACATTGTACCCTCTATTACTATTTATAGTGCCGTCCCTTACTACACAGTGCTGTTTCTATATCCTCACATCTGCAGATGTGCAAAAGAACATCTGTGTGCTTTCATCACATGTTCAAAAACATGACATGTCAAATTATACATTCAGTCCTGGTGGGGCCCACACACTGTAAACTGCCTGAGCCCCTTGTCCCCCATAATCCACCATAGCTGGTACCACTTGTACATCTCCACAAGCCATGGGTATGGAACCAGGCAAATATGATTTGCGGCTGCTAGACAGCTTGAATACACGTGGGGATTCCCTAACAAACAGGCAATCCCCACATGTATTCAGCCTGTCTAGCAGCTGCAAATCATGCAGCTGAGTTGACATAAACTAAATCTTCGAGCACGCTGAAATACTCGGAGACCACCCGAGCACGCTGAAATACTCGGAGACCACCCGAGCATGCTCGGAGAAACTCGAGTAACGAACATGCTCGCTCATCACTAATCATGACTTGTCTCTGATCAGTCCAAATGTGAGAAAGTCAGAGAAAAGAGGGAGACACAAAAGGGCAAATAGGGTCTTATCAAACGTTACACAAAGTTGCCCACCAAGAGAACTACTCACCTGGTGAGATTGAAGGAAGGACATATATTAATGGCGGCTGCTGCAGATCCACAGGTCAGTGCAGAACCTGATTGAAATATACACTTAGGTACGAAAAAAGGATTATCCCCGCACTGCCGCAAGAAGAATTCCAAAAATTGTAGAGGTTTCAACGTGGTTTATTCTACGCGTTTCAGGGTTCAGGTGACCCCTTCATCAGGACATACCACAATATATTGACAATATTTGTGGTATGTCCTGGTGAACCCTGAAACGCGTAGAATAAACCACGTTGAAACCTCTACAATTTTTGGAATTCTTCTTGCGGCAGCGCGGGGATGATCCTATTTTCCTACCTAAGTGTACAAATGTGAGAAAGGAAGAGATACACAGATATTACCTGTTGTACTATGTATGCACCATTTCTTATCTAACTATATATGTTATGTTTTAAATTACCTTTGGTACAGTTGCATATGTGATGGGACAAGGAACAGATGTATCTGATTGTCAGAGGTCTGGATGAGCTCAGAAACAGCCTTGTGCTGGTTAGGGGAACAATGTGGTGACATGGTGGTGTTGATGACACACAGAAAGGCTGTTAGGGGTGAACGTTGGTGGACAGCCATTTTCAGGTCTCTCTAGAAATGCTCAATTGGGTTTAGGGCAGGGCTCTGGCTGGGCCAGTCAAGAATGGCTCCAGCCCCCAGCTGTGTCAACTTTACCTGTCCTGGTTATCAAAAATAGAGGGGAAACCCACTCCATTTTTAATTATTTATTTATTGCCCAGGCGCTGTCTGATGAATACTTTAATCAGCCTCACCTGCTCTCGCTGCTGTCAGTAGTGGTACTCTCATCATTCGACGCCTGTGACTGGTGGTTTCCAATTTGAACCACCTGTCAGAGCTGCTGGCTCACACGCTGCCATCTGTCTGATAGTGTGGGAACTGCAGCGCTCTGACTGGCGGTAATGAGCTGGTGTATCTCGCACTGTCACACAGATGACAGAGTGGGGAACAGATGATATTCGGGCGGCAGAATACAAACAGTAACACGGTCTTCCTGGAGAATGGATCTCCAACTTTAATGTTTGGGTTTGCCCATCCCTACAATTCTATCATCCAACATAAATCCCTATAACAAAATTGTCCATCTTTGTAAAGTATTTGTAAAGTATTTGTAAATTTGCTCTAATGTGCTCATCATATTAATTTTCACCTTTCCTGCCTTACATTGATTCTGTTGTCTTGAAAAATCATAAATCTGTGGGCCATTCTAGGCATAAATCCATGGACAATGTGATATACTGATAGAGAAGTGGGGTGGGGTTGGAGTCAGTCACTTTACAGCCGGACACAAACTTGAATTGAGCTGTGTGAAAAGGAAAATGGCTAATCTTCTCAGACACAAACAGAAAAATGTTATCTTACATTTTCCAAATCAGTTCTCATGCTTCGCACTGACGAGGGCCAACAGCCCGAAACACCATGTCTGCGAATTGAGATACTGATTTGGCTTTTATCCCAAGTCATATTGCAAGACTCGTTAAAGGGTTGATTGTGACTTGTAGGATCGCTACTTCCAACAGGTGGCGCTATAGAGTTAAGTCCTCTTTTTCTCAGAAGAGGCAATTTGCATATTTTTCAACATTGAAATTTCAACACCAAGAAGGAAAAGTAGTGGAATTATGGAAATCACTGGATGGATAAACATATTACTGATTTGAAAATGATGAACAAACGGAAATAAAATGATCAAACCATATGGATTTATAGCCTTGGTTATTGGTTGTTAGTGGTTGTCTGAGAGATGTTCTGCCGTGCTGAATGCACTTGGGCAAATCAGCAAGATCCACTGCTGGCAGCTCCCTGTACAATTACCGACTAATGACGTCCCAGATGTGTTTGACGGGAGACAAGTCGGGAACACTGCAGGCCATGGTAGCCAATTTAGACTTTGCCCCCATGATATATAAACAAACTTTTTTATACTAAAATATAAATTTTATGGTGCGGTGGAGCTCAGGCATAAGAAACTTTTGCATTCATTGATCCTGATTTCTCTTTGCAAAATTCTCTCATGCCATTGTCACTACTGATGGGTTAAAGTGCTGTCATTGGAGCTATGTTCGGTCTCATACATAACAGAGCTGCTACTGCATGCTCTACTGCATGCTCTAATAGCTGGTTCCTGCTGTGGGTGGCACGGGCACAACTCCTGAGCCTGTGCCATCCATCAAATGTAACTGTACGTAACAAATCATCTGTAATCTTGAGATTCTAGTATGTCCATTTGCGGGAAGGGGTTAAAATGCCATACAGTGCCCAGTAATAATACTGCTATGAAATGTCCAAAATTAACACTGCAATAAAAGTGCCCAATATGCAAATATCCTGAACTTTATTATCACCTATTAGAAGTAGCAAACCTAAAAGTCAGTTTCGACTCCTTAAAGTGCCTTGCTATATGACTTAGGATAAAAGCCAAACCATAACCTGAATTTGCAGATACGTGTTTTGGGGTGTTTCCCTCTCATCAGTGCACAGCAGCTGGATAAGAGGCCTCAGACAAAGGGTCTAAAAGGTAATGTTTCTCCTTGTGTTCGGCGTAAGGAGACTTATAGGCCATGCAATGCTGTTTCCATACTTAAATTAAGAGAGGAGCATTGCATGGCCTTTGAGGCCACGTGCACACGTTGCGGAAACGTGTGCGCCTTTTTGCAGCCAATAAACATGGCTACAGTTTAACTGTGTATGGCAGGCAATCCCTGCATCTTTCTTTAAGCCACGCAACATGCAGGGCAGGGATCTGAGCATTGCATCCGAGCACCGGCAATACTTGGTTGAGACTCGAGCATGCTCGGAAAATTCGAGTAACGAGCATACTCGCTCATCACTACTCCTATGCAGACCTATGTGTGTAATTACAGACTAAATATAATCATGTGTAGTCTGATCCTGCAGTCGTGTGCTGCTTCCTATCTACTATCTTACGTATCTGTGTAATCTACTGGCTAAGTCAAACTTATAGGACAGGTCACACCCCCATATAGAGTCAGAGTGCCTCTATAACAGTGCTGTCTACAAAAGCATCATCTGCTTAAAAATAACAAGTCTGTACTTATCCCATGCTTCTCCAGTAGAGATAGACAATTCATTAGAAGCAAATTGAATTTGTTTAGAATTTTATGAAATTTACCGGTCTTGGTGAATTCGAACAATTAGTGATACAATTCGAAATCACCACAATTACCAAAAAAACGCAGAAGACTGCATCAGCCACAGAAGACAAGAACGAAGGAGATTCCCCATAATGTCTTGCAGCTATCACTTCAAATGGTATAGCGTAGGCCATTAGCAGATACTATCAGAGTTAGTATAAAAGCCGAGGCAGGGAATGCAGCAGCCATGTTAGGGTGATTTATGCTATTAAGGCGGCGTTAGAATTCACATTTCAGCCATATAGATAGGAAGAGGAAGCCCTAAGAGATTGGACAAATATTCCAAATAGAAATGTGTTGTACAGCAATGTGATAGTCTTCAAAAAAATAGAGAGATTAAATTGATATGGGGTGAGAGATATAAATGAAGTGCCAGGCTCAGTGTAACTGATCAGTGTACTAGTGTAGCTGGTATCATGAGCCATTAAGGCTTGTTCACGCGTTGTTGTTTTTTTCTGTAAAAAAAGAAGTTTTATTGTACTAGCAAAATGAATGAGATTTCTTATATCTCATGCATATGTTCCTTGTTTTTTCTAGTTGATTTGAAACAGTTTAAAATCTGCAGTATGTCAATTCTTTCAGGGTTTTTTGCAGCATTTTCACTCATTCAATTGAGAGAAAAATGCACACAAAAATGCTGCAAAAGTGAGCATTTTACACAGCATTTATCATGCAACGAGACATGATTTGGTGAAAAAATTTCTATTGCACATACATAACATGTGCACAGACAGTTAAACCTTTTAAACCTTTTTTACATAATTCTTAATGCACTAGAAGTCAGAAGCCGGGCAGCACAATGGTTTTTACAGAAAACGAAATCTGAAATCAGCGTCAGTCTGAGACGGTGTGTGCTTGCTTGTCACAAGTAATTGTACTGAGTTTTTGGACTTCTTGTGCAATAGTTTTAGTTAAACAGGGGGTATAAATTTGCCTCCACTGGACTCTGGAGTAGTTAGAACATGTTCAGTGCAGTGACAAATCACACTTCTCTATCTCGTGTCTGATGGACGAGTCTGAGTTTGGTTAATGCCAGGAGGACTTTACTTGCCTGATTGCATTATGCCCGCTGTACAGTTTGGGAGAGGAGGGATAATGCCATGGGCTTGTTTTTCAGGCGTCGACCTTGGTCCCTTAGTTCTAGTCAAGTGAAATCTTAAGGCTTCGGCACAAGACATTGTGGACAATTGTAGCTTCCATCTTTGTGGGAACAGTTTGGAAAAGGCCCTTTTCTGTCCCCCATGACTGTGCACACAGAAAGGAATATAGACGCAAGGTTGGGGGAGTTTGGTGGAAGAACGTGACTAGTCGCACAGAGCCTGGACCCCAACCCCATCAAACACCTCAACTAGAACAGAGTTTTAAGCCTGGGCTCTCCTCCAACATCACAGTCTGACCTCACTAATGCTCTTGTGAATGAAGGAGTAAAAATTCCCACATACGCCTCCAAAATCTCGTAGAAATAGACTCCATGTTAATGTCTAAGGACTTAGAATGGGATGTTAGAAAAGTTCCTGTAGGGAGAATGTGGAGGTGTCCCAATACTTTTGACCACGTAAGGTACATATGCAGCAAGCTCCCCCTAATGATGACTGTCAGTATCCTGTATTACTGGGGCTATGAAAGGTCAAGCCCTTTTCTAGTGATTCTTATACAACCAGGTAATATAAGCAAAGTGCACTGTAAATATTGAGACACATAGGTTTCCATTAGAACTGCATACACAAACGATAGGACATTGTTAATTAAATTTATTTTAGATGCCATGAAAAAACAGTGCAAAAGTGTGCACACCATTTATATCTGAAACATTCTGTGACCACTTTTTGATAGGTAATAGGTCCTCATTAAGGCAACCAAGCTGGTTCAATGGCACTTACAGCCAGTGTTCCATGGGAAAAAATATGCAAATTATGTCTCCACCAGTAGGAAAAATCATAGAATGTTAGAGTTGGAAGGGACCTCCAGTGTCATTGTGTCCAACCCCCTGCTCAATACAGAATTCACTAAACCATTTCAGTCAGATGTTTGTCCAGCCTGTGTTTGAAGACTTCCATTGAAGGAGAACTCACCACCTCTCGTGGCAGCCTGTTCCAAGAGAATCTTTTCATATTAGAAGTGTATACAGCAGTTTTGTGATTCTTGCCCTTCATCAGAGACAACTCATCCAGTCAACCATTACCTTGCTCTGTACGTTTGTGGGGCAAGAATTCTGAAACAGCTGGCTATAGATAAGTAGATCTGGTAGAGATGGTTTTCTTCCTGCTGGAGGGGAGCTAATTTACATGACCAGTTTTAGCTATTTATGGTCCTGACTGTTTAAGATTATCTCAATCCTGGAGAAAAAAAAGCTGCTTAGCTCAGGCCACATAAAAGATGATGGCTCATTAGATGGTCATACATTGACTTACAGTGTAGCACCCTCCAATTGGTGACGCTGGTGAGAATTTGTTTGTGCTAAGGAGACTTAATTAAGGAGACTTAATAGCTGTTTTCAAATATCTGAAGGGCTGTCACAGTGTAGAGGGATCATCATTATTCTCATTTGCACATAGAAACACAAGAAGCAATGGAATGAAACTGAAAGGGAGAAGACACAGATTAGATATTAGAAAAAACTTTGATAGTGAGGATGATCAATGAGTGGAACACGCTGCCATGAGAGGTGGTGAGTTCTCCTTCAATGGAAGTCTTCAAACAGAGACTGGAAAGACATCTGACTGAGATGTTTTAGTGAATCCTGCGTTGATCAGGGGGTTGGACACGATGACCCTTTAGGTCCCTTCCAACTCTAACATTCTATGATTCTATGGTGCACTGCCCATAGGAATAAATACGCAATTTATCTCCTTAGGGACAGTCCCTGCAAAGCTACTGAAAGGTAATATTGTTCAGCCAATCAAACCCTGCTCTGAAGAGGCTCAAGTTTCCCAAAACAGATGTCTCTAGAAAGTTGTCTAGCTTGATTTATATCCCTAGTCTTGTTGCAATGCTTATTAATGGACATTGACAAACAGGATAGCGCTAGCAGTTAGATAGTCAAATAGTTTCCATTCTAGAAGAAAAAGCTAATTTGCATGTACTTCCCATGAAACATTGGATGAAAACCCTTCCCCCGAAAAACTGCATAAATTGACACGCAGATCTTTGAAATGTAAGTCCATGGACACATTATACCTTTTATCTGTTGCTGCATTTCCAAGTAATTAACATTTAATTCATGTGCAAATAAAGGATTAACTGCTGTGGACATGACAGCACTCTTCCTGAGCTCCTGCATCTTGAGGTTATTACACCACCTAGCTCCAGCCTCTTTATCTTGATTGACTGCTCACTGCCTGATATTCTTGCCTTACATCACACAGACAGTGAGCTATCAATCAAGCTATAGTGGCTGGTGCTGGACAGGTAAACAACCTGGGGAGGCAGCGGCTCCTAAAGTGCTCTGTTATGCCCAGAGCACTTAACGTCAATTTGCATATGACTTAAAATGCTATCTACTTGAGAATGCAGCAACAGATACAAGATCTAAAAGTGTCAATGGATTTACGTACATTTCAAAGACCTTTGTGCCCATATAAATGGTTAGGGGGTTGATCTTATGGACAGATTTCTTTTGAGAAATGTCAGTTCCATCCCAAAGTAAAGTCACAGTTTTAAAAGATAAGTCTTTGATATAAGGTACATCAGGAAAAGTGTCTAAGTAATTAAATTGAAAGAACTATGCCATACGCTTTCCCCGCAATAAATATATAATCAAGTCATCTCATCAGTTCATTTAAACAATACATTTATAGGATGTAAAAATAGCATTTTTTGAGGTTCTTTTTTCCTTTAGAGATAAAAAAAATATGCAGTAAAATAAATTCAATGTAAAACAAGTAAACACTGGCATGTGTATGTTCAATGGCTCTCGGTGATCGGTCCTTCACAGTGGAGTTAGACGGTATCAATTCTCATATGTTCATTGTTATTCAGGGCAGGAGACGGTTTGCTCTTTGGGCACTCGGTTCCTCCTCTGGAGAGTTCCTGAAAGAAAAGCCTTGGCGTCCACAGAGATACTAAAATCCTTTTATATTCTTTTCGAAAGTTTTGGTTCAAAAGCCCATAAATCACAGCATTAAGGCAACTGTTAAAGTAAGCCATGAAGTAGCTTAAGACGAACAGCCACTCGGGAATTTTGGGCGCCACCTTCTTAGGGTTGATGGCCACAGCTAAGCCGATGAGGTTCAGTGGAGCCCAACAAAAAGCGAAAATGACAAAAACTACAAACATTGTTAGAAAGTTCCTAAAGTCACTAGGTTTCATCCTTGGATTTGTCTCCGACTTGACTTTTCTTCTTACTTGAATGACCAAAATCCATATTCGGAGATAGCAAAATGTGACCACAGTGATGGGAACAATGAAATGGATGACCACCACAGTGATGGTGTATGACGTGCTTACAGTCTGAACAAAAGTACAGGAATAGATCCGAGGGTCGTACTCCAAAGAGCCGACAAAAAAGTTTGGGACTGTGGCCAGAACAGTAAGGACCCAGATTAGACATACATAAAATATTGTATTCCAAGTGCTGAAGACCTTGTCGTAGACGAAGCTGTGGCAGATGTAACAGTACCGGTTTATGGCAATCCCTGTGATGTTAAAGATGGATCCAATGACGCTTAGACCCATGACAAATCCACTCACTTTGCAGTGTATATCTCCAAGAACCCAACCATTCTTAAAAATAGCCACTAGGACTAGTGGATAGGGATAGAAGGCCACCACCAGGTCTGCAAAGGCCAAGCTGACTACAAAGGCATTACCTGCAAGAGAAGACATTGGGTTAGTCAACTGGAAAACAAAAAATCATCAACAGACTGCAATGCATATCACAACTACCAAGTGGCCACATTTAGGTGCCTAAACTTAATCATCATCATTAGGAGATGTCTACGGGGTCTCTATGTGAAAAATGTGGGGCATTTTCCTTCTTTCTAGTGGTATGTTTTTTTGTTTAAGCTCTCTGACATGTTTGTCTAAATCGGTAACTTTTCCTTACAGCTTTCTCTTCACCAATACATTAGAAGGGAAGATTCAGTTGCCCCTCCCCCTTCTTCCTTTGAAGCCAAAAGTGTATCTTGTTTTCTAATTAAAATATATGGGAGGACATTTTGTTTTCTTAAACACATACATTTTTTAATTAAAATAATTTTTGCTTTAGAATTTTGTTACAAATTTTGGACTGCTAATATTCTGCAGCCTCTATGCATTACTGTACATAGCAGACTACTGAATGCATTACTAGTGAATTTGTCGTAACCTTTGCCTTATGGCGGCATTTGTAACTCCTCTCTAATATTTTTTATTGCTTTCTTCTAAGCGCATTTATAACTATGTGAAAATTCAGCTTTGACGTGGCAATAAATCAACTTAGAAGAAAGGTCAGAAGAAGAGATGTATTTGATGGTAACTCATTCCGCAGTCTGCTATGTACTGTGGTACATAGAGGCTGTGGAAGCTAAAGAGACACCATATTGTAATGAAACTAAAGTAACAATTGTTTTTTAAGCTGAATAAATTTATTTTGACAATAAATATTCCTTCAAGGGTGTTTATATCCTTTCATGTTTAGTTGTACAATATTTTAGAAGGGGTCCAAAGAGATTCCAGAATATTTACAAAAAGTACAATACACAATGTGTTACAAGGTTTTAGATATTCACATGTATGAATGATCAACGGTCCTGTGAATATAAAGCGGACAATGCAAAAATGTGGTAATTCCATTTGGTAGCTCACACCACATTTGGGATCAAGGTTTTGTGCAACCTGGGAAAAGCTTCCTGCAGTGCTCAATGTCGCCCCCTGCTGAGATATTTCTTTGAACTGCCATGTTGAGTGAGGGAGGCAAGTGACAGGTCGCGGTGATATTTGGAGTGTGAGATTGCAGATATTTTCAAACATTGTCTATATTAAATTTTGACTGCATTATTTCTATATATTCTTTTAAAATGAAGGTACTTGGTGCACAAATTGGCCAATTAATGAGAGCCCATCAACCACATCAAGACAACCTTCCTTTGACGGGACCCTAAGCCTAATATTTATCCCACCTGCCTCTCCTTAGCTAAAGCCAACACATTTAAAGGGCAGGTACAGTTAACACAAGCCTTAGGCTGATAGGAGGAGACACTCGACCAAATATCGAGGCAATCGCCATCTCCAAATGTATGCTACAAAAAACTGACCAGCACTGCTGAAGAAAATAAAGCAAGTGTAAACCGACTGCAAGCTGCTGGGACTGCATCATACACAAGCAAAAAAATACAGTAGTACACACTAAAGCACTAATATGTGTGCAAACATTGAATATATGAAAGTTGGACTTCATTACCGCTATATAGAATATACTTATAAAATGAAGGCCCAAAAATTGGCCAATTCATGAGAGCTCATCAGCCACAACAAGGTGACCTTTATTTGTATATTATGCAGTCATAGTATCTTGCTTTATTCTGTTTCGATTTGCTGATTTGTCGAGTGTTTTGCTAGCTTGTCCCAATAATGTAACCTAATTTGTATTGTGAGAAGTTGGGGGTCATTAACTAAATCAGCGCTGGCGTCAATGTCCGAATACGGAGACAGTGACGCTAGAGTTGATTGGGCCCCGGCGTCATGTGTCACAACAACGCACGAGAGCTCCGGTGAGAGCGAGTGCCGACACCACGGGAATGGCGCCTGCACGGGAGGGGAATGTGGACTTTATTATTTTATGGGCGCCAAACATCAAGAATGGGTTGTCCTAGTAGTGGACAACCCCTTTAATCCTACAGAAATGGAAGGACCTGAAGTCTCCACCAATCCACCAACATGCCGGCGGAGAAGCTGTTTTATAGTTAGGAATGGGCTAAAATTCCTCCAAGCTGAGGTGCAGAAGGATTACTGGAATACTTTAGATGGGAGTTATTGCTGCACCACAGGAGTCACCCCAGACACCGAAAGCAAAGGTTCAGATATTTTTGACACTCACAAACATGTAGTATTAAATTATTTTCCTCAATGACAAAAAAAAAGACGAAATCTAATATTTTCGACCTATGTGTTTGATTTAGTTCTATGTTATTAAAGGTGAAATTTAGCGAAAACATGAACAATTCTGATGGGCTCAGAAATATTCAAGCCCCACTATCTACTATATAACTGTCCTATATAAACTGTCCTTCTGTCTGTCTTTCTTTCTGTCACGGATATTCATTGGTCGCGGCCTCTGACTGTCATGGAATCCAAGTCGCTGATTGGTCTCGGCAGCTGCCTGTCATGGCTGCCGCGACCAATCAGCGACGGGCACAGTCCGATTAGTCCCTCCTCTACTCCCCTGCAGTCACTGCCCGGCGCCCGCTCCATAATCCCCTTCCCCTCCAGTCACCGCTCACACAGGGTTAATGGCAGCGGTAACGGGCCGCGGTGTAACACACTCCATTACCGCTGCTATTAACCCTGTGTGTCCCCAACAATTTACTATTGACGCTGCCTATGCAGAATCAATAGTAAAAATATGTAATGTTCCAAATAATTAAAAAAAAAACCTGCTATACTCACCATCCACCGCCTTTCGCGCTCCTAGCGACGCTATGGTGACCGCTCCATGCAAGCGGCAGGTTCCGGTCCCAAGGATGGTATGCCAGAAGGACCTTCCATGACATCATGGTCATGTGACTGTGACGTGATCACAGGCCCTGTGAGAAGGACCTTCCATGACGTCGCTGTCACATGACCGTAACGTCATGGAAGGTCCTTCTGGCATACCATCCTGAGACCGGAAGCTGCCGCCTGCGGTCGTCACGGTCATGTGACCGCAATGTCATCACAGATCCTGCGCGCCTGCGCGAGAAGGACCTGCCATGACGTCACGGTCATGTGACCTCGACGTCATCACACCCTGGGACTGGAAGCTGACGCCTGCACCGCGCACAGGGTCAGGACTTCAACGGGCCTTCAGAGGGTGAGTATATGTTTATTTTTTATTTTAACTCTGTATACTACATGGCTCTGTGCTGTATACTCTGTTGCTGTGCAATATACTACGTGGCTGGGCAATATACTACATGGCTGGGCAATATACAACGTGACTAGGCAATATACTATGTGGCTGGCCAATATACTACGTGGCTGCGCAATATACTACGTCGCTGGGCAATATACTACGTGGCTGGGCAATATACTACGTGGCTGGGCAATATACTACGTGGCTGGGCAATATACTACGTGGCTGGGCAGTATACTACGTGGCTGGGCAATATACTACGTGACTGGGCAATATACTACGTCACTGGGCAATATACTACGTGACTGGGCAATACGCTACATCACTGGGCAATATACTGCGTGGGCGGCTGGGCAGTATACTACGTCACTGGGCAATATACTACGTCGCTGGGCAATATACTACGTCACTGGGCAATATACTACGTGGCTGGGCAATATACTACGTCACTGGGCAATATACTACGTGGCTGGGCAATATACTACGTCACTGGGCAATATACTACGTCACTGGGCAATATACTACGTGGCTGGGCAATATACTACGTCACTGGGCAATATACTACGTGGCTGGGCAATATACTACGTGGCTGGGCAATATACTACGTGGACATGCATATTCTAGAATACCCGATGCGTTGGAATCAAGCCACCATCTAGTATAACATAACCCCCATATCTGCATTATTAGTAACCAGTACTGCATGTATAATTCATTACGACAGGCTAGAAGCTGGGGGAGAACAACACCCGTGCAGGTTATTGATTCTACATAATGAGGGATTTATGAGAATATTGATTCCTTGTCAATAATACAATTCACTTAGGTTTATACATCATTTTTCCTCCTGCTCAGAATATTTCTCTGTGGGTTTGCTCACTGGTGAGTAGTCAGCTTATAACTCGGATGAGGGCTATGCGATGTTTGATAGCACTGGGCCCAATACTATACTATGGAGCAGTGCCGACTAGTGTTTTTTTCTCACGCCGAGTTGGCAAGAGAAAAAAAATTTCTTCATACTGCGATTGGCAGCATATATCGGACGGTGCACCCATACAAGACTATGGGTGCGTGCAAAACATCGGACTGCACTCCGATGTCATCTGAGTGCAGTCCCATATATGCTGACTCACACAATGGAGAAGATGGAGAAATTAAGTTCTCCATCTTCTCCATACCTGTAACCCAATTCTTAGCATGAAAGAGAATCGGATCGCAGAAAAATGACACTCGCAGCAGAGTTTGAGCTGAGTTCATGTGTATATAGCATCTGATTCTCTCATAGTGTGAGCGAGTCTTTTATTGCATAATTTTTCAGAAATTAACCCCTGCATGCATGGATTATCTTTTCTGAACACTCCATGATGTAAGTCAGGAGGATCGAGCTGGCACAGAAGCTTTGCCCAATGCGAACAGCTGTGAGAGCTTGACAGTGATTGACACATGGACTTCCACTTTAGTGGTCAGATGATAGTTTGCAGTGGTCTGGTTAACCTCTGAGATGCCATGGTAAATGGAAACAATGGCTTCTAAGGAAAAAGACAACTCCATTGCGTGGTCCTGATTACCATAGCATCTTGGGGACTAACAAAAGGTTCTAAAATCCATAAATAAATAAACGAAAAATCAATCCACGTCCTAATAACTTCCTAGGATAATTAATATGCTAAAACAATTCATGGGCACGGGAAAAAATGCAATTAAAAAAGTCGCCTCCCCCTCTTCAAAAATAAATGATTACCTTTTCAAAAAATAATAAACCATAACAAATAAAGATATATGGTGCTGTGGTACTGCAATACAATAAGTATAATAAATTTGACATATAATTTATTTTTCACATCTTAGTGAAGAATTGAGAGTCCTCAGTGGTTGATACCTTTTAATGGCTAACTGAAAATATGGTAACAAATTGCAAGCTTTTGAGACTACTCAGGTCCCTTCATCAGGCAAAGAATAACACAGAATCGGAGTAATCACATATTTATACACAACTGGACACAGAAATAATGTAATAGATAAGAGATTTGAAGTTACCTTTTAATACAGACATGAAATTACTACTAGTCTTGAAAGGAAACTTCAAAACGTAGAGAGACCGAAGAGTCTGGGAGTACAAACCCATGACAACCTTTGACAGTCTCAGTGCAGGAATGAATGTGTCACATGGATTTATGTCAATCCATGACAACCTTTGACAGTCTCAGTGCAGGAATGAATGTGTCACATGGATTTATGTCTTTCTACATCAACTAAGGAATGTGCTATTTAGACCTTGTGGGGGCATCACAACCATGGACCAGACCTCAATCACAGGACAATAAAACTTTCACACTCCTTATCTATGAACTGTTATAATATCTAAGGCTATAACTGTTTATTCTTCTCCCATACTGATAGTTCTGCTTCACATCACTTGTCTTATCTATTGCATTATTCCTGTGCCCCATTGTGCATAAATATGTGACTCTTCAGATTTTCTTTTAGTCTATGCCTGATGAAGAGACCTGTGTAGTCTCGAAAGCTTGCAATGTGTTACCATCTTTTCAGTTAGCCATTAAAAGGTATCAACCACTGAGGACTCTCAATTCTAAATGTTTTTCTATCTGCTATATAACACGGTACCAAGATAAATAACTTTCCTGTATTAAAATTAGTCAACAAATCGTATGAACCCTAAAACTGATGCAAGTTTTCCTTCAAAGATAAGAATATGTACATTTTTTTTTTTAAAGAAAACAAGCTTGTATTATGTGAAAACGTTGAAGCATAGAAATCAAAAACTACACATATTTGGTATCACAGTAATCGTATCAACCCACAGAATAAAGCTATTTCATAAATTGTATTAAACAGTGTAAAAAAAAAAAAATAAATAAAAACTACTTTTTTTTTATTCCCACTGCACATTAAAATGAACAGAAGTTAAATTGTGGCTTTAATAAATGTTGCATAAATCAATAATGTGAACAAACTTGAGAACATTTAATAAGCTTTGAGAAATTTCGTTATATATTTTATTACAGAAATCTGCTACTTTATTCATGTATTAGTCTCCATCCTGCCTTCTGAACGTATCACCCATTCAAAAAACTTTCAATTCTGGCTTAATCAAAATAAAATTGAATGCCAGCTCACTGAGGAATCATATTACAGCTGCCTAGTATAGTCTATAAAGAGGGGAGTGGGGAAGAGGAGAGGGGAGTGGGGATCAAAGTGAGAAGCAGAGGTAACGAGAGGGGCAGAGGCACAAACACCTGCTGCTGCTTTATAGTAAGCATTTTCTCTGGCCTCAGAGCTGGATTCATGGCTACACTGCTCAGTACTGCTGTATAATGGCCTTCAATTGGCTGCTACATCTGAGCATGTGCTGCTACATAAAGACAGGAGATCAGGAATCCCACATGTCTGTTTATGTTGTGTATATGAGACCTCGAAGCAGATATCTAGCTCAGAGATGAATGAAAATTATTGATAGAGCCTGCGGAGGGGAAAACGGATGAAAAATGCAGGAAACAAGTCATAATAGCTAGAAATAATGCTGTCTTTCATGTTACACTGCAGCTCACTGTTTATGTACAATCACAGTAGAACGGAATGGTAAAAATTATGTTTTGTCTTTTCCCTTCGATACTGGGAAGTCTCTAATGGCTGGGTGGGTAAATGTTCTAGCTATCTGCAACTGCAGCGCCCCCACACTGCTGCAGGGCCGAGGGGTACCCGGTACCGGGCCTCTGAGTCTCTGCTCTGGGGTTGTCACGGTGGCTAGACCCGGTCCGTGACCCTGCCGAGGGGCGCACAGTAGTAGATGTGAATGTTGATAGTGGTGGTGCGGTGCAGTAAATAACGAGGACACCAGGGTGCAGTCTATTTACCTCTTTACTGAAGATCTCTGGGTCCTCAGTCCGGAATCCAGATAACCAGGCTGCGCAAGTCCGGCCGGTCCAATGGCACCTCCAGAGTTCTCTTCGCAGGTGGAAATCTGTGCCTTCCTTCTAGCGCTATGTGTTGTGGTCCTTCCCTGCTGTGCTTACGGAAAGTCCCCACAACTGTTGTGTCTGTTTCTTAAGTTCCCTCACAACTTGATTAGATGATGTTCTGCTAATCCTCCGTCCCTCCCTGATGTTACGGTTAGGACGGCACCCGTATGACGGGTAGGCTCGGAGCTCTTCCGGGACCCTAGAGTCGCCCCTCTCCACAAGTTGCCCCCCAAGACTGCATAGGTGATTTAGATGAGACAGCCCGCCTATGACTGACTGTCCTGCCGTTGGTTTGAAGTATTGCCTGAAGCTGAATATTGTAATACTTCCTCGGCGTTCCGGCCGCCGGTTGTGCGCCTCAGTAGGATGTTGCCTCGTTCTTACAGCACGACTCCTACTGGTATCCTCCTTCTTGCTTTGATCTCGTTTCTCACTCAGCACAATCTATCTCGCTTCTTATCCTTCCTTGGGCACCGTCGCTATGCTGAGCAGGCACGGTCCCTTGACGTTCTCTCAAGTAGCCAGGCCTCTGTCAGGATCCCACCCCTGACAGGGACCCTACCGAATCTTCCCCCACAACACCCTCTGCCACAGGGTGTTGCCTGGTTCCAACCCAGTCAGCTTTCTCCCTAACTTCCTGCCTGACCCCCAGTTTTACCAGTATGTGAGGAGTGGCCTAATGAATAGAACCCTTAGCTCCCCCTGGAGGCCCGGCTGTGAAATGTATTGGTGTCTGTGATACCTGGTCAGATGAACTCCTTCAGTGCCATCAGACGTACCATAGCTCCCCTTAGTGGCGGAGCCACAGTACTGCAACGACCAGGACTCTGGGGCGCTGCACAACCACCACTAGAGGGAGCTCACTTGTATTTGTATACACTGAACTCAATAACAACACAATAAGTAGTAAGCTCCATCTAGTGGTGACTGCAGGTAGCTGTGTTATAATGCTGTACCAAGGCAGATGATGTCGAGCTTTGTATCAAAATCTCCGACTGCAGATTTTCCTTTAAATCTGTACCATTTATTTCCAATGCAATAGGATTAATCACCAACGCTGCCCATTATAAAAGTGCACCTTTGTCGGTAAAAAAATTGTAAACAAAGAATTGCAAAAATAATATTAAAATAACACTGACACACAATACGAACATAGGTAAAAACTTCTATAAATTTATAAATTTGATTGCTAGGGTTTAGCCCCTAACTATATTCAAAGCCAATCTGGATTTTACCAAAAGCATGAGAAACTATTCGCATATTTTTTAAAAAATTTTTGCATAGCAGTACCCAAATATCACCAGAAGGAGGTGACAGTGAGTAAATCAAGACTAGGAAGCTTATGGTAGTGCTGCAGCTGGACCACAAGTCTCAGCCAGTCATATAGAGATTTTCTGTCCATCAGTAGTATGACGTTATTTGTCTGTTCATTTCGGTTGTGCCATCGGCAATGTTTTCCCTTCGAGATGTCAGTAAAGTGGAAATTTTGGCATGAAAATCCTGTATTTATGCAAAATATATAAATCCGCACCCAAATGACTCCGGTCACTGATCTTGAATTACTCTACAAGCTGAACAAATCAATAATTCATACGAAACCATTAGAGTATGTGCCGAGTGATGACCCTGAAATGCAGATAGATGTCAGCGCTACTTGTTTACCGTGTCTCATATTTTCCTGAAGCGTGTCACTGCACTTCCGTGTCAAGTGCAAAGAAAAAAAAATCTCTTTACGTTACCTATATGGCAGATTAAACTAGTTTAATAGCTTTGAAAATATTTTTAATATCATTTGTGGGGAGGAGGTTGGGGGTGTTCAGACAACCCATTGCCTGATATCGTTTTAGGTCATAAAGAGTAAAAATACAGTTAATTAGGAGCCTTCAGGGTCAGATTAAAGCATATTTATTAATTCCAGTGACTTCAGAATAAGCTGTATGTGTTGTTATGACAGTCTTCAGTAAAGAAAGGGGCTTCAGACTGTCCCTGGAACTGGGATCCTATCTGTCCCATGGGTACTCTTGAAGGTAGAGAGGCCTGAGTCTCCGACTTTACTATCCTCCTGGTAAACCCTGATCTGTACCCTCAGGGATAGGGATAACAGAAAGCAACAAGCATGCAAACGCTCACCAAAGTTAGAGAGGTATTTAGAGAAGGATAGGAATGTACCAACCAAATGGGAATAGGACAATGAGGGAAGCATACACCCCAAAACAGCACCCAACAATCTCCAGTAGCAAGAACGATTTCCAATTCAGCACAGCTTCTGAAAGGAGCTAGGAAGAAAATCTTTCACTGGCAAGGCAGAGAGGGTCTTGACAGGTTTTATAGGGAGAGGTAATGACCAGATCAGAAGCAGCTGAAATGGAGCTGCAAGTTTCTGATCAGTCATTAACCTCTTCAGCACCAAAAGGAAACCAAATCCATTTAATATAGGACACAAACACACAGGAAAAATGGAAGATCTGCAAATCACAATACGTAGTGATCTACTCACCCCAGATCTCTCAGGAAGACAAGACCCACTCATGACATTATGTCTGCCTACAGACTATGCAGCATAACACTATTTCTGGCCATGGTGTAGTTAATATCCTGCATTTGTTTCATAAGTCTTCCCTTCTGTAGGCTCCAGTTTTTAGTTGTCTCTGAGCTGGTGGGTGCAGACCAACTGCTATGATGTCTGTCATGCAAAAAAAACACATATACATACGGGATTTCTGCTTGTCTGAATCTATGTAAATCATACTCAAAAGCAACAGCAGCAGCATGGAGGACATTATACATCAGTACTGAGCAGTGTAGCTGTAAATCCATCTCTGCAGTGAAATAAAACACTTATAAGGAAACAACAGCATTTTATGTTTCTGTACTTGATATTCAGACATCTTAGTGTACTGGCAACCTTGCTTGTTTTAATTTTAGCTGCTATTCGACAGTGATAGATGAGTTCAGAAGAAGTGGCTCATGAATAGAGAAAATGCAGATTTGTCTGATAAGACATATTACATATTCTTATACTCACATGTACTATTGATTTATACAAAATTTGTAGAAAAGACAGTGACCATTCAGGGATGATTTGTGGGTTCTGTGGCGATCTTTGTTAGGATTGTTATTACTTTCAAAGTCAAAGTATTGCTGCAGGAAAATTACTAATATGGCCATCTAATCTACCGCTGTGTGAGTGTAGAAATTGAACTGCTCTCTGCAACTTTGTGCTTGTCAGAAGTTATTATTAATATTTATTATTATAGCACCATTTATTCCATGGCGCTTCACATGTGAGGAGGGGTATACATAATAAAAACAAGTACAGTAATCTTAAATAGGGATGGGCGAACCCAAACTGTAAAGTTCTGGACCCGTACTGAACACATAGTGTTCGGTCACAAGGTCCCGAACACGGGTTTCCATGGGAAATCCATGTTATAGTTCGGGTCCAGGGCCTGTAGCATAAAATTATTAGTAAAAATTATATTTATACTGACCTGTCCAGCGACGCGTCCTCCAGTCCCGCTGTCTCCCGGACCCATCTGCTTACGGGGCCGCTCATTAGCTTCTGGTGGTATTCATTTCACTCGGCAGTCTGCGGCTTTTTCTGGCATTGTTTGTGCGGCACGAACACTGCCGGAAAAAGCCGAAGACTGTCGAGTGCAGTGAATACCGCCAGAAGCTAATGAGCGGCCCCGGAAGCAAATGCGGCTGGGAGACAGTGGGACAGGAGGACGTGTCGCTGGACAGGTCAGTATAATTATGTTTATTATTAATTTTTTGCTTTGTTTTACAGCCCCCCATCCCATATCTGTAAAGTCCAAGCTCGGGGTTCAGACGCAAGTTTGCATCATCTCCAGCCTCGAGCTTGAAGTTTACAAAAAAACTCGGGCGAACCTGATGATCTCGATCATTGGGGGGTTCGCCCAGCACTAATCTTAAACAATACAAGTCATGACTGGTACAGGAGGAGAGAGGACCCTACCCGCAAGGGCTCACAATCTACAAGGGATGGGTGAGGATACAGTGTAGGTGAGCGTAGAGCTGGTCGTTCAGCAGTTTGGTAGTTACTGCAGCTTTTAGGCTTGTCGGAAGAGGTGGGTCTTCAGGTTCCTTTTGAAGGTTTCCACAGTAGGCGAGAGTCTGATGTGTTGTGGTAGAGGGTTCCAGAGTAGGGGTGATGTGCGGGAGAAATCTTGTATACGATTGTGGGAAGAGGAGATAAGAGGGGAGTAGAGAAGGAGATCTTGTGAGGATCGGAGGTTGCGTGCAGGTAAGTACCGGGAGACGAGGTCACAGATGTATGGAGGAGACAGGTTGTGGATGGCTTTGTACGTCATGGTTAGGGTTTTGTACTGGAGTCTCTGGGTAATGGGGATCCAGTGAAGGGATTGACAGAGGGGAGAGGCCGGAGAATAGCGGGGGGACAGGTGGATTAGTCGGGCGAAAGAGTTTAGAATAGATTGGAGGGGTGCGAGAGTGTTAGAAGGGAGGCCACAGAGCAGGAGGTTACAGTAGTAAAGGCGGGATATGATGAGGGTGTGGACTAGTATTTTAGAAGTTACATCATAGTCCACTTAGCTTGATCTCCAGGCACATGCTAATTATCTCCTGACTTTTCAACTACTAGTATTTATTTCCTAGCTCAGTCCTGTGAATCCTTGTGCTATTGCACTCTAAACTCTACTATTACAGGTACTTTGGACCAGCCTCATCTCAACTATACTGTTGCTCTTCACCCCAATGTCTTTGCAAGCTAGCTACTTCATTATTATTCATATTTACTATTGCTGTGAGTAATCTCATCACTGCAAGCAATAACCATTTTACCTATTCATCACTGCAGTCCTGTGGATAACGTTTGTCTACAGCAATCATAAGACTTCCATTAACTATCTGTCTGCTAAAGTCATGCAAATCTGCTATTAACCATCTGTCTGCTGCAAACATGCGACTCTGCCATTAACCATTTGTCTATTGCAAGTATACAGCTCTGCCATTAACCATCTGCCTGCAACAAGTTCCTGATTGCATACATCTCTGTTATTAACCACTTTTTTGCTGCTTGTCTTCTGCAAATTCTCATCTGATTCTGATATATTTAGTGCTTCTTACTCTTTATTTCTGTGTATTTTCCTACAGGCACTGCTGCTCCATCACCTCCGTTCTGTGTTGCTCACCCTGACCTGTGACTTACATAATCCAATTCACCAAGCAAGTCTTTAACAAATAGTTGTTTGGCAAAGCTTGAGCCACTTGCTTCTAAACCAAAATTTGTGGAGTAGGAAAGGTCTGTATATAGACCTCCTGACGAAGCCACAGGCGTGGAGAAACGCGCGTCGAGGTGTACCAGTGCGGGACAGACTCTCAGACCAACATGACCACAGGTATTTAACCCACACTCTGTGCCCTCTTTTGCTTTCATGCATGATAGGGTCAGATTTAGGTCTAATAGATATTATAGGCTCTAGGGCTAGTGCAATATATGTGGAGCATAGGTGATAGCACATCATTGTAATTGGTGTCCTTTTGATATAATGGTAATTGGATTACTTCAGGCACCAATACCTCCAGATATCAATATATATCTTATGGGACACTGCACTAGGGCCCTTTAAATCTGGGGTTCTGTTCCCGTTACTTTTCAAATTTCTGCTGACACCCATCCATAGATGGTTTATTCCATCTGAAGTGTACTCTTTTTGTATTTATAATTAGTATATCTAATGTATTTTTGTATTGTAAATTTTTAAACTAATAAATGATTTATATTGGAAACTACTCCTCCAATTTGTCTCTCTATTGGTATATATATTGTTGTGGAGGCATATAAGTTTCGCCTCTTGTGTTGGCCTCTAAAATTGGTATATGAGGCGTTCTCTTTTGGTATATAAAGGTCTGCATATAGGTACAGTCACAGAAGGGCATGCTTTCCCAAATTTTAATGACAGTGGGAGGGACATGTATTGCAGCATCTACTCAGTAATTGTGCCTCTAATGAAACCCACCATGGTACCCCTTTCATGGCCCTCATAGAGTAGTATATCCCTAAAAATGTCTCCCTACACATAATATAATACCCCATAGTGAATTCTACCACACAAGATGTCCTCGTAGTACCCACTACTCGCACTGTATGATGCCCCCACAGTGACTCCTGACTATGATTTCCCCACAGTGCCTCCAACACAGTATAATGCTGCCACCATACCCTTCAATGCAGTTTATTGTTCTCCTACAGCATGATCATCCTACAGTAACATTTCCCTTATCACCCCCATTCCACAATATGAGAGTATGATGTTGCCACTCCCCATATACAATACTCCCTTAGCTCCCCCCCCCCAGTATAATGGTCCTACATGAATAGGTCTCTAAATGCTGGCTTAATGGAATCTGTCAGCAGGTTTTGCTATGGATTCTAAGAGCAGCATAATGTAGGGGCAGAAACTCTGATTCCAGGGATGTGTCACTTGCTCAGCAGATTGCTGTAGTTTGAATACAATCATTGTTTTATCAGGAGGAGATTATCAGTAGAGGAATAGGTGTTGTGTGCCAGGCAGACTAGCTAATCTGTGTCACTCCGCCCCCAGCACTGATTATATATACAGTGTACATAGCAAGCTGCCAATCAGTGGTGTGGGCGGGGTTATACACAGCTCAGCATTCACAGCACTGCTACATCCACAGAAGAGAAAACTGTGATTTTATCAAAACTCTACCAAGCAGTCCAGTAAGTGACACATCACTGGAATTAGGCTCTCTGCCCCCACATCATACTGCTCTCAGATTTCATAGCAAAACCTTTTGAAAGAATCCATTAAAATAACATCATAGTGGCACCGAGAATAATGTATGATAGTACGTTAAAAGGTTAGAATAAACAAACATAGAAAACAGTAATCTCCTAATGTGATTTAAAATTTTTATAATATTTAATGAAAATTTTAAAAAATCTAAAAAAGAAAAGGCAATAAAAACGTATGAAAATGCACTTATATAGTATAAAATACATTTGTAGCGCATACATACAGTAAAAACCAACAGCACTTTTCAAATATCTACATGACAGTAATAATACTTCAACTGTTCAAAGAAAAAGAATAAAATAAACTACAAAAACTGCAGAAAAATTGCTTTTTTCTATACAGTGCCTTGCAAAAGTATTCGGCCCCCTGGAACTTTTCAACATTTTCCCACATATCATGCTTCAAACATAAAGATACCAAATGTAAATTTTTGGTGAAGAATCAACAACAAGTGGAACACAATTGTGAAGTTGAACGAAATTTATTGGTTATTTAAAATTTTTATGGAAATTCAAAAACTGAAAAGTGTGGTGTGCAATATTATTCGGCCCCTTTAACTTAATACTTTGTTGCACCTTTTGCTGCCGTTACAGCTGCAAGTCGCTTGGGGTATGTCTCTATCAGTTTTGTACATCGAGAGACTGAAATTCTTGCCCATTCTTCCTTGGCAAACAGCTCGAGCTCAGTGAGGTTTGATGGAGATCGTTTGTGAACAGCAGTTTTCAGCTCTTTCCACAGATTCTCGATTGAAGTCTTGACATAATGGTATACGTGACTCGCATGAGTTTACATTAAACCTCCCAATTAACTCTTGATAACACACACCCCCAGCCCTTCAAACCCGATATAATAAACCTCCCCCCTGCCCCCCCCAAAAAAAAAAATCAATACAATCCCAACAGTGAAACATGGTGGTGGCAGCATCATGCTATGGGGGTGTTTTTCAGCTGCAGGGACAGGACGACTGGTTGTCATTGAAGGAAACATGAATGCGGCCAAGTACAGAGATATCCTGGATGAAAACCTTCCCCAGAGTGCTCGGGTCCTCAGACTTGGCTGAAGGTTCACCTTCCAACAAGACAATGACCCTAAGCACACAGCTAAAATAACAAAGGAGTGGCTTCAGAACAACTCTGTGACCATTCTTGACTGGCCCAGCCAGAGCCCTGACCTAACCCAATTGAGGATCTCTGGAGAGACCTGAAAATGGCTGTCCACCAATGTTCACCATCCAACCTGACAGAACTGGAGAGGATCTGCAAGGAAGAATGGCAGAGGATCCCCAAATCCAGGGGTGAAAAACTCGTTGCATCATTCCCAAGAAGACTCGTGGCTGTACTAGCTCAAAAAGGTGCTTCTACTCAATACTGAGCAAAGGGGCTGAATACTTATGACCATGTGATATTTCAGTTTTTCTTTTTTATTAAATTTGCAAAAATTACTACATTTCTGTTTTTTTAGTGAAGATGGGGTGCAGAGTGCACATTAATGAGAAAACAAATGAACTTTTTTGAATTTACCAAATGGCTGCAATGAAACAGAGTGAAAAATTTAAATACATAGTAACATAGTTAGTAAGGCCGAAAAAAGACATTTGTCCATCCAGTTCAGCCTATATTCCATCATAATAAATCCCCAGATCTACGTCCTTCTACAGAACCTAATAATTGTATGATACAATATTGTTCTGCTCCAGGAAGACATCCAGGCCTCTCTTGAACCCCTCGACTGAGTTCGCCATCACCACCTCCTCAGGCAAGCAATTCCAGATTCTCACTGCCCTAACAGTAAAGAATCCTCTTCTATGTTGGTGGAAAAACCTTCTCTCCTCCAGACGCAAAGAATGCCCCCTTGTGCCCGTCACCTTCCTTGGTATAAACAGATCCTCAGCGAGATATTTGTATTGTCCCCTTATATACTTATACATGGTTATTAGATCGCCCCTCAGTCGTCTTTTTTCTAGACTAAATAATCCTAATTTCGCTAATCTATCTGGGTATTGTAGTTCTCCCATCCCCTTTATTAATTTTGTTGCCCTCCTTTGTACTCTCTCTAGTTCCATTATATCCTTCCTGAGCACCGGTGCCCAAAACTGGACACAGTACTCCATGTGCGGTCTAACTAGGGATTTGTACAGAGGCAGTATAATGCTCTCATCATGTGTATCCAGACCTCTTTTAATGCACCCCATGATCCTGTTTGCCTTGGCAGCTGCTGCCTGGCACTGGCTGCTCCAGGTAAGTTTATCATTAACTAGGATCCCCAAGTCCTTCTCCATGTGAGATTTACCCAGTGGTTTCCCGTTCAGTGTGTAATGGTGACATTGATTCCTTCTTCCCATGTGTATAACCTTACATTTATCATTGTTAAACCTCATCTGCCACCTTTCAGCCCAAGTTTCCAACTTATCCAGATCCATCTGTAGCAGAATACTATCTTCTCTTGTAGTAACTGCTTTACATAGTTTTGTATCATCTGCAAATATCAATATTTTACTGTGTAAACCTTCTACCAGATCATTAATGAATATGTTGAAGAGAACAGGTCCCAACACCGACCCCTGCGGTACCCCACTGGTCACAGCGACCCAGTTAGAGACTATACCATTTATAACCACCCTCTGCTTTCTATCACTAAGCCAGTTACTAACCCATTTACACACATTTTCCCCCAGACCAAGCATTCTCATTTTGTGTACCAACCTCTTGTGCGGCACGGTATCAAATGCTTTGGAAAAATCGAGATATACCACGTCCAATGACTCACCGTGGTCCAGCCTATAGCTTACCTCTTCATAAAAACTGATTAGATTGGTTTGACAGGAGCAATTCCTCATAAACCCATGCTGATATGGAGTTAAACAGTTATTCTCATTGAGATAATCCAGAATAACATCCTTCAGAAACCCTTCAAATATTTTACCAACAGTAGAGGTTAGACTTACTGGCCTATAATTTCCAGGTTCACTTTTAGAGCCCTTTTTGAATATTGGCACCACATTTGCTATGCGCCAGTCCTGCGGAACAGACCCCATTGCTATAGAGTCCCTAAAAATAAGAAATAATGGTTTATCTATTACATTACTTAGTTCTCTTAGTACTCGTGGGTGTATGCCATCCGGACCCGGAGATTTATCTATTTTAATCTTATTTAGCCGGTTTCGCACCTCTTCTTGGGTTAGATTGGTGACCCTTAATATAGGGTTTTCATTGTTTCTTGGGATTTCACCTAGCATTTCATTTTCCACCGTGAATCCCGTGGAGAAGAAGGTGTTTAATATGTTAGCTTTTTCCTCGTCATCTACAACCATTCTTTCCTCACTATTTTTTAAGGGGCCTACATTTTCAGTTTTTATTCTTTTACTATTGATATAGTTGAAGAACAGTTTGGGATTAGTTTTACTCTCCTTAGCAATGTGCTTCTCTGTTTCCTTTTTGGCAGCTTTAATTAGTTTTTTAGATGAAGTATTTTTCTCCCTATAGTTTTTTAGAGCTTCAATGGTGCCATCCTGCTTTAGTAGTGCAAATGCTTTCTTTTTACTGTTAATTGCCTGTCTTACTTCTTTGGTTAGCCACATTGGGTTTTTCCTATTTCTAGTCCTTTTATTCCCACAAGGTATAAACCGCTTACAGTGCCTATTTAGGATGTTCTTAAACATTTTTCCATTTTTTATCTGTATTCTTATTTCTGAGGATATTGTCCCAGTCTACCAGATTAAGGGCATCTCTAAGCTGGTCAAACTTTGCCTTCCTAAAGTTCAGTGTTTTTGTGACTCCCTGACAAGTCCCCCTAGTGAAAGACAGGTGAAACTGTACAATATTGTGGTCGCTATTTCCTAGATGCCCGACCACCTGCAGATTTGTTATTCTGTCAGGTCTATTAGATAGTATTAGGTCTAAAAGTGCTGCTCCTCTGGTTGGATTCTGCACCAATTGTGAAAGATAATTTTTCTTGGTTATTAGCAGAAACCTGTTGCCTTTATGGGTTTTACAGGTTTCTGTTTCCCAGTTAATATCCGGATAGTTAAAGTCCCCATAACCAGGACCTCATTATGGGTTGCAGCTTCATCTATCTGCTTTAGAAGTAGACTTTCCATGATTTCTGTTATATTTGGGGGTTTGTAACAGACCCCAATGAGAATTGTGTTACCATTTTTCCCTCCATGAATTTCGACCCATATGGACTCGACATCCTCATTCCCTTCGCTAATATCCTCCCTTAAAGTGGACTTTAGACAAGACTTTACATAGAGACAAACCACTCCTCCTCTCCGATTTTTTTGATCCTTTCTAAACAGACTGTAACCCTGTAAGTTAACTGCCCAGTCATAGCTTTCATCTAACCATGTCTCGGTTATTCCCACTATGTCAAAGTTACCTGTAGATATTTCTGCTTCTAGTTCTTCCATCTTGTTTGTCAGGCTTCTGGCGTTTGCGAGCATGCAGTTTAGAGGATTTTGTTTTGTTCCAATCTCCTCGCTGTGGATTGTTTTAGAAATGTCCTTACCTCCCTTCTGAGTATGTTTTCCTGGGTCTTCTTTGTTCGAGTCTAATGTTTTTCTTCCCGTCCCCTCTTCTTCTAGTTTAAAGGGCCACTGTCACCCCCCTCCAGCCGTTATAAACTAAAAGAGCCACCTTGTGCAGTAGTAATGCTGAATTCTAACAAGGTGGCTCTTTTAGTTTTAGGTTCAAGTGTACCCAAAATAAAGCGTTTTGATACTTAGCCACAATACCGGTCTTTAGCCAGGGAGGCGGGTCCTCACTCCCCAGCTTGAACCGCTACTCTGCCGTCACTCCAATCTTCATGGGCTTTCGGTGCCGCCCCCTCAGCGCTGTTTACGTTTCAAAACCGGTGCCTGCGCTGTGTACTACTGTGCTGCGCAGGCGCAGTAAGCTCTGGCCGTCTGACGTCCCAGCCAGGCTTGCAGACTGCGCACTGTGCATAATGCATAACACAGTGTGGGGCTGGGATTCCAAAGGTGGGTGGCCGCACTGCCCGCACAGGCGCAGTCTGCAAACTAAACTAAACTAAAAGAGCCACCTTGTTAGAATGCAGCATTACTGCTGCACAAGGTGGCTCTTTTAGTTTATAACGGCTGGAGGAGGGTGACAGTGGCCCTTTAACGCCCTCCTGATGAGTGTAGCAAGTCTTCTGGCGAATGTGTGTTTTCCAGGTTTGTTGACGTGTAGTCCGTCTCTGGCGAGGAGTCCATCGTACAAGTAATTCACACCGTGGTCCAGGAATCCGAATTCTTGTTGTCTGCACCATCGTCTTAGCCAGTTGTTTACATCAAGGATCCTGTTCCATCTCCTGGTGCCATGCCCGTCTACTGGAAGGATAGAAGAAAAAACTACCTGTGCATCCAGTTCCTTTACTTTCTTCCCCAACTCTTCAAAGTCCTTGCAGATTGTCGGTAGGTCCTTCCTTGCCGTGTCATTGGTGCCAACATGTATCAGAAGAAATGGGTGGACGTCCTTGGAGCTGAAGAGCTTTGGTATCCTATCGGTCACATCCTTGATCATCGCACCTGGAAGGCAGCATACTTCTCTTGCGGTAATGTCCGGTCTGCAGATGGCTGCTTCTGTGCCTCTCAGTAGTGAGTCTCCCACCACCACCACTCTTCGTTGCTTCTTGGCTGTACTTTTTGCTGTCACTTGTTGCTGTGTGCCCTTTTCTATTTTGCTTGCTGGTAGTGCTTCATCCTTAGGTGTGCCATCTTCATCCTCTACAAAGATTTGATATCGGTTTTTCAGTTGTGTGGTTGGTGATTTCTCCATGGTCTTCTTGCTTCTTTTGGTCACATGCTTCCACTCATCTGCTTTTGGAGGTTCTCTGACACTTTTTTCAACTTCTGTGACCAGTAGAGATGCTTCTGTTTTGTCTAGGAAGTCTTCATTCTCTTTGATGAGTTTCAAAGTTGCTATTCTTTCTTCCAGACCCCACACCTTTTCTTCTAAAAGGGCCACTAGTCTACACTTCTGACAGGTGAAATTGGATTCTTCTTCTGGTCGATCTGTGAATATGTAGCACATGCTGCAGCTCACCATGTAGGTTGTCACATCTGCCATGTTGCTCCTAGATCCTGCTGACTTGCTGTGTGCTTTCCTTCTTGTGTAATCTACTCAGCCAAGCTTTCTTGCAATAATGTCCTACAGGCAAAAATTCACGCACCATAAGGCGCGCGGTTTGGTGATGCTTTCCAAGCAGCTGGTCCCGGCTGTACCCAACGATCTTTTTGCTGAGAGAGACTCTTCGCTTTTCCCAGAAGGCACCTGGAATATGCAAATTATCCTCCTCAAGCTTGAATCCCTGGTTTGGTGATGCTTTCCAATCAGCTGGTCCCGGCTGTACCCAACGATCTTTTTCCTGAAGGAGACTCTTCGCTTTTCCCAGAAGGCACCTGGAATATGCAAATTATCCTCCTCAAGCTTGAATCCCTATTTTGGTGATGCTTTCCAAGCAGCTGGTCCCGGCTGTACCCAACGATCTTTTTGCTGAGGGAGACTCTTCGCTTTTCCCAGAAGGCACCTGGAATATGCAAATTATCCTCCTCAAGCTTGAATCCCTGGTTTGGGTCTGAATACTTTCTGTACCCACTGTATATGCTGCTCTTCTACAATCGTGAATAAAATATGTGTAGGGAAATATGGCATCCTCACTCATGTCAACGTATTGTCAGGTCGACCCAATTAATATGTGTTGTTCAGGGCCCGGATGGCGTTGGCACCATCCGGCTCGTGGCATGCTCATCACTCTGAACACATGATAAAACCTTGTCACTCCACTTACTTTTACTCTGAGCTCCTAATAATAGAGCTGTCATCTTCCAGTTTTCGGAATGCATGGCACGGTAGTCTGGTATCGTTCCTGGATACACTGGAGAAAAGCCGCTTTCCGCTGACTCATCTGTGTTTAAAGTCTCTCAGTAATCAATCAACAGCCCCCTGATGGTTGTAGAGACGGGATCGTGCGGAATTAGCTCCGTGTACATCACACGTGGGGGTTGGAACCCTCCTTTCATTAAAGATGGCAATCATTACTACAAGCTGTCATCAATTACTGGGCTCTGATGAGTGCAAGAGAAAGCGGCATCTGCACTCAATGAACATGTAACAGCCGCGGGATGCACAATTTTTCTGCTCTAAGGGCCAAGTCTGGACACTGTGAAAATTCCTGGCCGTGTCAGTCTGTTGATTCATAATACACGTTTGATCGATGAGAGTCCTATTTATGCCTTCATAACAATGACAACCACTCAGTGCCCCTATAACAAGCTCAGACATAGAGCGCCTAAATTTGTTTACATCTTATGTTTATTATGCAGAATAAAGGACATTAAATATTCGGCGTACAGCTTCTCCGTGAATCAAATTTCCCGTGAAAATTTGAGGGAAAAGGATAATTGGAATTTTCCCTGATCTGCTCATCTCTAGCCAGCATTTCCTGGTGTAACTGGGAAGCATTACTGCATGTTGTACTGTGGATATGGGTAACACCCCAGCAGTACATGGGCACGAGGCTCCCCAGCATTACATGGGCACGAGGCTCCCCAGCATTACATGGGCACGAGACTCCCCAGCATTACATGGGCACGAGACTCCCCAGCATTACATGGGCACGAGACTCCCCAGCATTACATGGGCACGAGACTCCCCAGCATTACATGGGCACGAGACTCCCCAGCATTACATGGGCACGAGACTCCCCAGCATTACATGGGCATGAGACTCCCCAGCATTACATGGGCATGAGACACCCCAGCATTACATGGGCACGAGACTCCCCAGCATTACATGGGCACGAGACTCCCCAGCATTACATGGGCACGAGACTCCCCAGCATTACATGGGCACGAGACTCCCCAGCATTACATGGGCACGAGACTCCCCAGCATTACATGGGCACGAGACTCCCCAGCATTACATGGGCACGAGACTCCCCAGCATTACATGGGCATGAGACAACCCAGCACTGTATATGGACATGAGACTCCCCAGCATTACATGGGCATGAAACTCCCCAGCATTACATGGGCATGAGACACCCCAGCATTACATGGGCACGAGACTCCCCAGCATTACATGGGCACGAGACTCCCCAGCATTACATGGGCACGAGACTCCCCAGCATTACATGGGCACGAGACTCCCCAGCATTACATGGGCACGAGACACCCCAGCATTACATGGGCATGAGACTCCCCAGCATTACATGGGCATGAGACTCCCCAGCATTACATGGGCATGAGACTCCCCAGCATTACATGGGCACGAGACACCCCAGCATTACATGGGCACGAGACAACCCAGCACTATGTATGGGCACGAGACTCCCCAGCATTACATGGGCATGAGACACCCCAGCATTACATGGGCACGAGACTCCCCAGCATTACATGGGCACGAGACTCCCCAGCATTACATGGGCACGAGACTCCCCAGCATTACATGGGCACGAGACTCCCCAGCATTACATGGGCACGAGACTCCCCAGCATTACATGGGCACGAGACTCCCCAGCGTTACTTGGGCACGAGACTCCCCAGCATTACATGGGCACGAGACTCCCCAGCATTACATGGGCACGAGACTCCCCAGCATTACAAGGACACGAAACTCCCCAGCATTACATGGGCACGAGACTCCCCAGCATTACATGGGCACGAGACTCCCCAGCATTACATGGGCACGAGACTCCCCAGCATTACATGGGCACGAGACTCCCCAGCATTACATGGGCACGAGACAACCCAGCACTATGTATGGGCACGAGACTCCCCAGCATTACATGGGCATGAGACACCCCAGCATTACATGGGCATGAGACACCCCAGCATTACATGGGCACGAGACTCCCCAGCATTACATGGGCACGAGACTCCCCAGCATTACATGGGCACGAGACAACCCAGCACTATATATGGGCACGAGACTCCCCAGCATTACATGGGCATGAGACACCCCAGCATTACATGGGCATGAGACACCCCAGCATTACATGGGCATGACACACCCCAGCATTACATGGGCATGACACACCCCAGCATTACATGGGCACGAGACTCCCCAGCATTACATGGGCATGAGACACCCCAGCATTACAAGGACACGAGACTCCCCAGCATTACATGGGCATGGGAAACCCCAGCATTACATGGGCACAAGAAACCCCAGGATTACATTGGCATGGGAAGCTCCAGCGTTACATGGGCACAAGAAACCCCAGAGTTACATGGGCATACATGGGCGTGAGAAACCCCAGCATTAGATGTGCATAAGACACCCCAGCATTACATGGGCACAAAACACCCCAGCGTTACATGGGCATGAGACACCCCAGCATTACATGGGCACAAGACACCCCAGCGTTACATGGGCATGAGACACCCCAGAATTACATGGGCACGAGACTCCCCAGCATTGCCTGGGCACGAGAAACCCCAGTATTACATGGGCACGAGACTCCCCAGCATTACAAGGGCACGAGACTCCCCAGCATTACATGGGCACGAGAAAGCCCAGCATTGCATAGGCACGAGAAACCCCAGCATTTCATGGGCGCGTGAAACTCCAGCATTACACGGGCACGAGAAACCCCAGCATTACATGGGCATACATGGGCATGAGAAACCCCAGCATTAGATGGGCATAAGACACCCCAGCATTACATGGGCACGAGACACCCCAGCATTACATGGGCACGAGACACCCCAGCAATACATGAGCATGGCGCAGTATTTTTCTGTGGAAAGTAACTTCCTTGTGTTTTGGATTTTCCATACCATCAGTGTCATGCTTGGAATCCATGGGATATACATTAGATCCCAGCTTCCACAGTGTGCACCAAAAACTGCACCCAGTATTTCTGTGATTCAACTTCATGTTTCTTTAAATTATTTAATAAAAAAAAGTCAAAATAACAACTTCAGAAATTAGTAAAAAAAAATCTAATGAAGTATCTTTTTATCATAAACAAGAGGCTCCAGCTGCGAGGATCTTCAAAACAGGTAATCAATGATTATCACAAATTTTGTATAAAAAGAATAAATTACTTAAAAGTGACAAACAGTGCAGACATGCTGTCACGCCGTTAACGGCGATAAAGGGGCAGGACAGTGTACTGGGACCCGCACCTGTCCCTGCCACCATAAAGGGGCCCTGGCTTACTCTTATCTCAGGGGTACCTATAATGGTTAGGAGGCCTGAGCTGCCAACGTATTCCTATCTCCTGTGCAGGCCCTATTAGTGGCCCCCTCTCCCCCCCAGGGAGGAGGACTGCACCAGTGTATTAATGTGACAAGTAAACAGGGTATGCAGACAAGGTAACTAAAATCTCAAACTTACCAAATGCTCACACAGCCACAGAGGAAACAGAGAAGGGAAGAGGGGGGAAAAAACTAGGAAGGAAAACAGGTTTAACATGCAACCAAAACAGCAGACAACAATCTCTGTAGATAAACCTCCAAGCTCCTAACACCACCTCCTTCCCACTTCAAGCCAGGCAGCAGAACTGATCACTGACAACAGCTGTAGTCAAAGCTGAGTCTATATAGGAGAGGAGATTACAAAAACCAATTCAGCTGAGACACCAAGCTCTCAGTAAATTCAGCAAAAAGGTTTAACTCCTGCTCTGCTGGCACAAGACAGCCAGGTCAGAATTCAGGAGAAGAGTTTCTGTTCACCGTGTGTGAACGAGGCCCAGAGCGCTGCGGTTCTCTGGAACCTCTCTGTCGCGGTAGCCCCGTGACGGTACCCCCCTTCTACGAGGGACCTCTGGAACCTCAGGACCAGGTTTCTCAGGATGAGCTGTATGAAATGCCCGGACTAACCTAACCACATGGACATCGGCTGCAGATACCCACATTCTCTCCTTAGGACCGTACCCTTTCCAATGTACTAGATACTGTAGAGACCGGCAAACAAATCAAGAATCCATGACCCTGGCTATCTGGAACTCGAGATTTCCATCAACAAGGACCAGAGGAGGTGAAGGTGATGGATTAGGTGACACCACAAACTTCTTCAGTAAGGAGTGATGAAAAACATTATGGATCCTAAACGACTGAGGTAAAGCCAGCCGAAATGCAACAGGATTGACAACGGCCACAATCCTATAAAGGCCAATAAACCTAGGGCCCAATTTCCATGAGGGAACTCTCAGTTTAATATTCTTTAAGGACAACCAAACCCAATCACCCACACATAGGTCCGGACCTTCCATACGTCTCTGATCAGCCGCAATCTTATATTTGGAACTCATCCTCTTTAATTTATCAAGAACCCCTTGCCATATGGACATGATGGACGAAGAAAACCTCTCCTGTTCAGGAACCCCTGAGGAATAGGGTTGAGCGACTTTTATTTTTATAGGATCGGGTCGGGTTTCACGAAACCCGACTTTCTCAAAAGTCGGGTCGAGTGAAATCGGCCGATCCTATAAAAAAGTCGGGGTCGGGGTCGGCTGAAACACGAAACCCAATGCAGTGCAATGGGATACTATGGTTCCCAGGGTCTGAAGGAGAGGAAACTCTCCTTCAGGCCCTGGGATCCATATTTAAGTGTAAAATAAAGAATTAAAATAAAAAATATTGATATACTCACCTCTCCGACGCAGCCTGGACATCGCCGCTGGTAACTGGCATCTTCCGTTCCTAAGAATGGCGCTTGAAAGACCTTTCGAATGCTTCACAGCTTGTGATTGGTCGCGGCGGCCCATGTGACCGCTCAGCGACCAATCACAAGCCGTGACGTAATTCTCAGGTCCTAAATTCCTCATTCTAGGAATTTAGGACATGAGAATTACGTCACGGCTTGTGATTGGTCGCTGAGCGGTCACGTGGGCCGCCGCGACCAATCACAAGCCGTGAAGCATTCGAAAGGTCTTTCAAGCACCATTCTTAGGAACGGAAGATGCGGGTTACCAGCGGCGATGTCCAGGCTGCGTCGGAGAGGTGAGTATATCAATATTTTTTATTTTAATTCTTTATTTTACACTTAAATATGGATTCCGATACCGATTTCCGATATCGCAAACATATCGGAACTCGGTATTGGAATTCTGATACCAGATTCAGAAGATCGCCAACCTCATGGCCGACCCCACACAGGGGTCGGGTCGGGTTTCATGAAACCCGACTTTGCCAAAAGTCGGCGACTTCTGAAAATGGCCGACCCGTTTCGCTCAACCCTACTGAGGAATCCTTCCTATTAAATGAACTGAATTGAGGATGAAAACCATATGCCCCGAAAAACGGGGCCTTACCAGTAGACTCATGAGTACGGTTGTTTATTGCAAACTCTGCCAACGGTAAGTACTTAACCCAGTCCTCCTGATTTTCTGAAATGAAACACATGAAATAAGTTTCAAGATTTTGATTCACACGTTCTGTCTGACCATTGGATTGAGGATGAAAAGCTGAAGAGAACAACAAATGAATCCCCAGCCGGCTGCAAAAAGCCCTCCAAAACTTACAAATAAACTGCACCCCATGGTCTGACACAATATCTGAAGGAACACTATGCAATCTCACAACCTCCTTGATAAAGATCTGTGCCAGAGTCTTGGCATTAGGTAACGCGAGAAGGGCAATAAAATGTGACATCTTGCTAAATCTGTCAACTACGGCTAAACTAACTGTATTACCCTCAGAAACCGGTAAGTCGGTGATGAAGTCTATTGACAAATGGGTCCAAGATCTATTGCGAATCTCCAGAGGTTGGAGAGACCCAGACAGGCGAGTACGAGGGGTCTTGGAATGCGCACACACACTGCAGGCAGCGACATATTCCTGTACATCATTAGGAGTGAGAAGGTCCATGGTAACTTTACTTCCAGGGTGTCTGGCCAAAACCGAATCATGATGTTCATTGATCACCCTAAGATGAAGATTAGCAGGAACATAAAGTTTACCTAAAGGACAGGCTGCTGGGGTGTCCCCCTGCGCCTCTACTACCTCTCTCTCAAGATCCGAATTAATTGCGGCAACAATTACACCCTTCTGCAGTATAGATCCTGGCTCACAATTATCCCCACCCCCCGGAAAACAACGGGATAATGCATCAGCCTTGACATTCTTGCTTCCTGGCCTATACGTAATGTAGAAATTGAACCTTGCGAAGAACAGAGACTAACTAGCTTGCCTAGGTGTGAGACGCTTCGCAGATTCTAAATACAACAGATTTTTGTGATCTGTGATCGCCATGACTGGGTGAAGTGTTCCCTCCAAAAAATAGCGCCATTCTTCAAATGCCCATTATATTTGCCAACAGCTCCCTGTTACCAATATCATAATTCCTCTCACTAGGAGATAATTTTTTTCGAGCAAAATGCACATGGATGCCACTTACTCGGAGAAATCCCCTGTGACAATACAGCTCCCACCCCCACCTCAGAGGCATCCACCTCTACCATAAATGGCTGCGTGATGTCAGGCTGTATTAGTATAGGTGCAGTAGAAAAACACTTCTTCAAAGTTTCAAAAGCCTGGCAGGCCGCACTGGACCAGACAGAGAAGTCTGTGTCTCTTTTGGTCATGTCTGTTAAAGGTTTGGCTACTACTGAAAAGTCTTTAATAAACTTGCGATAGTAGTTTGCAAAACCTAAAAACCTCTGTAAGGCCTTAAGGTCCTCAGGACGCTCCCACTCCAAGACCGCCTTGACCTTAGCCGGATCCATACAAAATCCTGTGGAGGATAAGAAATAACCCAAGAACGGAATCTCTTTGACCCTGAACATGCATTTCTCAAGTTTGGCAAATAGTTTATTGTCCCTGAGTACCTAAAGGACCTGCCTTACATGAACCTGATGGGACTTGAGGTCAGGGGAATAAATTAAGATGTCATCGAGATAGTCACCTGATAGGTAGGTTTGTGGTGGTATAAGTATATCATTGACAAAGTGTTGAAACACAGCAGGAGCATTACATAACCCAAAAGGCATAACCATGTTCTCATAATGTCCCTCTGGAGTATTAAATGCCGTATTCCATTCATCCCCCTCCTTCATGTGAATGAGATTATATGCCCCCCTGAGGTCTAATTTGGAGAACCACTTAGCCCCCACAATTTGATTAAAGAGGTCTGGAATAAGAGGGAGCGAGAAAGAATCCCGGACCATAATTTGATTTAATTCACGGAAGTCTATGCATGGGTGTAAACCCCCGACCTTCTTCTTTACAATGAAGAACCAAGCAGCAATGGGTGAAAACGAGGGTCTGATATGAACCTCGGCCAGACTCTCCGTGATATAGTCCTTCATGGCCTGTCTCTCTGGGGCAGAGATGTTGTATAACCTACTCTTAGGCAGTTTAGCACCAGGAATGAGACGTATGGCGCAATCATAAGGGTGGTGTGGAGGTAGCTCCTTACTCCCCTCCTCAGAGAATACATCCTCAAAATCTGAGATGAACTCTGGCAGAACCAGAGAACTCAACCCGGCCAGCCGAGTTCCCAGGCAATGTTCCTGACAAAACTCACTCCATCTAGTAACCTCCCGAGTCTGCTAGTCTAGCACCGGGTTGTGTAACGTGAGCCATGGTAAACCGAGAACTACAGGCGATGGCAATCCCCCCAACACATAACAATCTATTGAATCGGAGTGCAATGCCCCTATTTGTAGGCTCACCCCATGGACGATCTGAGTGAAAGTCCCCTGGCTCAAAGGTGCAGAATCAATAGCAATTATAGGTATGGGTCTAGACAACTCTTGAGGTTTAAGCCCCTGTGCCTGAACAAACCCAGCATCAATTAAATTAAACCCTGCCCCAGAGTCCAGGAAGGCAGATTATGAGCCTACTTTCACCAAAACGAATCTCGGCTGGTAAGAAAAATTGTGGCTTACCTATAGAGGAAACAAGTACACCCGAGTTGCCAACCTCCCCGCAACCCAGGCTCAATAGTTTTCCAGCGGTTGTCTTCTAAAAGGACACACATTCGCATAATGACCACTTCTGCCACAAAAAAAACATGCACCTCCCTTACGCCGTACTACTGCAGCCCCCTTAGAACGAGAAGCGCCACCTAACTGCATAGGTTCCCCTAGAGACTCAGGTTCTGGTAAGTCCAAATCTGAGTTACCCTTGAATAGCGGCGATTCATTAAGTCTCTGGTGCAGGCGGCGGTCCACACGAATCGCTAGAGATATAGCTGCCTCCAGTGTGGTTGGTGTGTCCTGTAGGGCGAAGGCATCTTTTATCTTATCAGATAGTCCCTGATAAAATTGACTGCGGAGTGCAGGGTTATTCCACTTTGTGTCAGTAGCCCATCTCCGAAACTCAGAGCAGTACTCCTCTACTGGCCGGTCTCCCTGCCGAAGGTGGCGTATTGTGGACTCAGCGAGGAAGACGCGGTCAGGATCATCATACACTTGACCTAAGGCTTGAAAAAACTCCTCCACAGTCCGTAATGGCAAAGCGTCAACGGGAAGTGAAAAAGCCCAGGCCTGGGGATCACCCAGTAGGAACGATACTACAATTCCAACCCTCTGCTCCTCAGAACCTGAAGTGTGAGGATGCAACCTAAAGTAGAATTTACAGGCCTCCCTGAATGTAACAAATTTGTCACGCCCCCAGAGAAACTGTCAGGTAATGCAATTTTAGGCTCCAGCAAAGCTTGTGGAGGTGTAGCAACCCCTGCAGTGGCCACTGGAGTGCGCTGTACAACCGCCAAGCGGAGGTCAGCCACCTCTAGACTGAGTTGCTGCAAATGTCCAGCTAAAGCAGCAATGGGGTCCATATTGGACCAAGAAAATTTTATGGGTCAGTGATACTGTCACGCCGTTAATGGCAATAAAGGGGCAGGACAGCGTACTGGAACCCACACCTGTCCCTGCCACCATAAAGGGGCCCTGGCTTACTCTTATCTCAGGGGTACCTATAATGGTTAGGAGGCCTGAGCCGCCAGCATATCCCTATCTCCTGTGCAGGCCCTATCAGTGGCCCCCTCTCCCCCCAGGGAGGAGGACTGCACCAGTGTATTAATGTGACAACTAGTAAACAGGGTATGCAGACAAGGTAACTAAAATCTCAAACTCACCAAATGCTCACACAGCCACAGAGGAAACACAGTGAAGGTAGAAGGGGGAAAAAAACTAGGAAGGAAAACAGGTTTAACATGCAACCAAAACAGCAGACAACAATCTCTGTAGATAAACCTCCAAGCTCCTAACACCACCTCCTTCCCACTTCAAGCCAGGCAGCAGAACTGATCACTGACAACAGTTGTAGTCAAAGCTGAGTCTGTATAGGAGAGGAGATTACAAAAACCAATTCAGCTGATAGACCAAGCTCTCAGTAAATTCAGCAACAAGGTTTAACTCCTGCCCTGCTGGCATAAGACAGCCAGGTCAGAATTCAGGAGAAGAGCTTCTGTTCACCATGTGTGAACGAGGCCCAGAGCGCTACGGTTCTCAGGAACCTCTCTGTCGCGGTAGCCCCGTGACTAGTGTTGAGCGATACCGTCCGATACTTGAAAGTATCGGTATCGGAAAGTGTCGGCCGATAGTGGCAAAGTATCAGATCTCGTCGATTCCGATACCCGATACCAATGCAAGTCAATGGGACACCAAGTATCGGACGGTATCCTGATGGTTCCGAGGGTCTGAAGGAGAGGAAACTCCCCTTCAGGCCCTGGGATCCATATTAATGTGTAAAATAAAGAATTAAAATAAAAAATATTGATATACTCACCCTTTGACGTGCCCTGGTAGTAATTGGCATCTTCTGTTCCTAAGAATGGCGCTTGAAAGACCTTTCGATGACGTCACGGCTTGTGATTGGTCGCTGAGCGGTCACGTGACCGCTCAGCGACCAATCACAAGCCGTGACATCATCAAAAGGTCTTTCAAGCGCTTGAAAGACCTTAGATGACGTCACGGCTTGTGATTGGTCGCGTGCGGTCACGTGACCGCTCAGCGACCAATCACAAGCCGTGACGTCATCGAAAGGTCTTTCAAGCGCCATTCTTAGGAACGGAAGATGCCGGCTACAGCGCTAAGGTCCAGGCTGCATCGGAGAGGTGAGTATATCCCTATTTTTTATTTTAATTCTTTATTTTACACATTAATAAACTTCCGATTCCCGATACCACAAAAGTATCGGATCTCTGTATCGGCCGATACCCGATACTTGCGGTATCGGAATGCTCAACACTACCCGTGACACATGCCATCCAAACCTCAAACTTACAATGCTTATCCATTAATCTAACATTGGCTAAGAGATGGGTGGCACCCTGGTATCCATTGATCTAACATCGGCTAAGTGATTGTTGGCTCCTTGGTATCCATTTATCTAACATTGGCTAAGTGATGGGTGGCAATTTGGTATCCATTGATCTAACACTGGCTAAGTGATGGGTGGCACCTTGGTATCCATTGATCTAACATCGGTTAAGTGATGGGTGGCTCCTTGGTATCCATTGATATAACATCGGCTAAATGATGGGTGGCGCCTTGGTATCCATTTATCTAACATTGACTAAGTGATTTGTGGCGCCTTGGTATCTTTTGATCTAACATTAGCTAAGTGATGGGTGGTGCCTTGGTATCCATTGATCTATCATTGGCTAAGTGAAGAATGGTGCCTTGGTATCCATTGATCTAACATTGGCTAAGTGATGGGTGGTGCCTTGGTATCCATTGATCTAACATCAGCTAAATGATGGGTGGTTCCTTGGTATCCATTGATCTAACATTGGCTAAGTGATGGGTGGCACCTTGGTATGCATTGATCTAACATCGGCTAAGTGATGGGTGGTGCCTTGGTATCCATTGATCTAACATCGGCTAAGTGATGGGTGGCACCTTGGTATGCATTGATCTAACATCAGGTAAGTGGTGAGTGGCACCTTGGTATCCATTGATCTAACATCGGCTAAGTGATGGGTGGCGCCTTGGTATGCATTGATCTAACATCGGCTAAGTGATGGGTGGTGCCTTGGTATCCATTGATCTAACATCAGCTAAGTAATGAGTGGTACCTTGGTATTCATTGATCTAACATCGGCTAAATGTTGGGTGGCGCCTTGGCATCCATTGATCTAACAGTGGCTAAGTGGTGAGTGGCACCTTGGTATCCATTGATCTAACATCGGCTACGTGATGGGTGGCGCCTTGGTATACATTGATCTAATATCGGCTAAGTGATGGGTGGCGCCTTGTTATGCATTGATCTAACATCGGCTATGTGATGGGTGGTGCCTTGGTATCCATTGATCTAACATCAGCTAAGTAATGAGTGGTGCCTTGGTATCCATTGATCTAACATCGGCTAAATGATGGGTGGTGCCTTGGTATCCATTTATCTGACATCGGCTAAGTAATGAGTGGTGCCTTGGTATCCATTGATTTAACATTGGCTAAGTGATGGGTGGCGCCTTGGTATCTATTGCTCTAACATTGGTAAAGTGATGGGTGGCGCCTTGGTATCCATTGATCTATCATTGGCTAAGTGATGGATGGTGCCTTGGTATCCATTGATCTAACATTGGCTAAGTGGTGATTGACACCTTGGTATACATTGATCTAACATCGGCTAAGTGATGGGTGGCGCCTTGGTATCCATTCATCTAACATCGGCTAAGTGATGGGTGGCGCCTTGGTATCCACTCATCTAACATTGGCTAAGTGATGGGTTGTGCCTTGGTATTCATTGATCTAACATCAGCTAAGTGATGGGTGGCGCCTTGTTATCCATTCATCTAACATTGGCTAAGTGATGGGTGGCACCTTGGTATCCATTGATCTAACATTGGCTAAGTGAAGGATGGTGCCTTAGTATCCATTGATTTAACATTGGCTAAGTGATGGGTGGTGCCTTGGTATCCATTGATCTAACAATGACTAAATGATGGGTGGCGCCTTGGTATTGGTTCATCTAACAGCAGCTAAGTGATCAGTGGCACTTTGGTATCCATTCATCTAACATCGGCTAAGTAATGGGTGGTGCCTTGGTATCCATTCATCTAACAGCGGCTAAGTGATGGGTGGAATCTTGTTATCCATTGATCTAACATCAACTAAGTGATGGGTGGTGCCTTGGTATCCAATCATCTAACAAAGGCTAAGTGATGGGTGGCGCCTTGGTATCCATTGATCTAACATCAGCTAAGTGATCGGTGGCCCCGTGGTATCCATTGATCTAACCTCTGCTAAGTATTGGGTGGCACCGTGGTATCCATTGGTCTAACATTGGCTAAGTGATGGGTGGCACCTTAGTACCACTGACTTCAAGACATGCTATAGGTAAATAATTCTTCACCCTTTAAGGCACAATGTGCTGGAGACACTGGGGGCAGAATGCTGGAGACACTGGGGCAGAATGCTGGACATACTGGGGGCAGAATGCTTGACATACTGGGGGCAGAATGCTGGAGACACTGGGGCAGAATGCTGGACATACTGGGGGCAGAATGCTGGAGACACTGGGGCAGAATGCAGTACACACTGGGGGCAGAATGCTGGACACACTAGGGCAGAATGCTGGACATACTCAGGGTAAAATGCTGGAGACACTGGAGCAAAATGCTGGACATACTGGGGGCAGAATGCTGGACATACTGGGGGCAGAATGCTGGACACACTGGGGGCAGAATGCTGGACATACTGGGGGCAGGATGCTGGAGACACTGGGGCAGAATGCTGGAGACACTGGGGCAGAATGCTGGACACACTGGGGACAGAATGCTGGACATACTGGGGGCAGAATGCTGGAGACACTGGGGCAGAATGCTGGACATACTGGGGGCAGAATGCTGGAGACACTGGGGCAGAATACTGGACATACTGGGGGCAGAATGCTGGAGACACTGGGGCAGAATGCTGGTCATACTGGGCGCAGAATGTTGGAGACACTCGGGGCAGAATGCTGGAGACACTGAGGGCAGAATGCTGGAGAAACTTGGGGCAGGACTGGAGACAGGTGGGGCAGGATTGGAGACAGGGGGCAGAATGGAGATACGGGCATGAATGGAGACACGGTGTATGATTGGAGACACGGGGCAGAATGAAAGACATGAAGGCATGATTGGAGACACTGGGGGCAGGATTGGAGACAGATCATGCAGGATCATGGGGCAGAAAGGATACGATGGAGACAGATGGGGCAGGATGGGGAGATCATATGGGGCAGAATGAATACTCATGAGGGCAGGATGGGAGAACATATGGCTGAAGCCAGGAATGAGACACACAGGGCAAGGATGAGGAATATTATTACCATAGGGTCTAATTAAGGGATATAATTACTGCAGTGATATATTTTATTTTTTGAGTATACGGTTTGAAATGGGGTGGCGGTCCTGTTACTGTGTAGAGTGATAAAATGTCGCCTTTTTTTCTTCATGTGATGTAATGTAGAAGTTGGGAAAAATTAAGTAATGTGTTCTGCAAGCGGAGCTCGAGATAACTGTTATTTCCTGCAGAGATGAGCCCTGGCTGGAAGAAGTGATGGCGGTCTGTGCTGGATGAAAGATGAAAAACAAAGATGAAGGGCTTCACCTAGAGACGCCACTGGTGAGTGAGTTTGTTGCCTATACACTGACAGTATACACTGTATACTATATACAGATGTCCTGTGTATAATATCACCAGTGATCACTGTATTACCTATACACAGACACTGCATACTAAGTACAGATCTCTTGTGTATAATGGCACTTATGCTGATAGTCTTGTGGGGTTTTTTTTATTACTGGTGATCAGTATTGTAGTATTCAGTCACTATGTGGTGGTAATATGTGGTTTGGACATGGTGTTGCGGTATTTTTTTGGGGGGCACAAAATGTCACTGTACGAGTATATATAACAACATGTAACGGCAACAGTTGTGCGCAGCTCCCCTGTCTTTCTTTCGGAGGATCTGATTTATAGCCTATTCAAACTTTAGAACTTATCTTTCTGACGGGAAACTTCAGGACTCAAATTCCAAATGTTCCTCTCCAGCACCTAACGTAATACAGGGTAATGATGCATAACGGCAACAAACTTGCAGAGTTGTTATCTCCCCTTTGGAGGATCTGACCGCTAGTTTATTTATATATCCCAGGATTGATCTTCCTGACAGGAAACCCTGCACTATAAATTCTAAATGCCTATATATAACATATAATGAATTCTAAATTTTAAAATTTTCTTCCCAGTTTATGTGGTTTATGCCAGTATAAAATATGTGCAGGGTATCCCTTCCTTTCTTTAAAACAGATGCAAAGGTTAGATCGCTACATCAGACCTGCCACTAATTATACTAATTCCTCAGTACTCATAGTGCAAAACAACCATATGGAATTAAATTAATTGTTGTCAAAATTATTTCATTGGATCTTGACTTACAAATTCACTGTTAGCATTAGATCTGCTCCTATATTGGATGTGCCAACAGTTACGGTGAATTTTTTCGTGCTCATAAAATAATGACAACAAATGAAATTCCATATATTTCAGATATTTTTGCTGCTATTTTTATGTAACAGGATCTATAATCCAAAAACTACTTAATATTGTGAATAACACATTGTTTATATTGTATTTCTATCCAGCCAAAGTACTTGTTTTTAATTTTTAATTTGTATTCACTTTCATGTGCTTTCACCTTGCTCAGCAATTATGTTAATTAATTATCGTACCGGTGTGTTCACCGGATCTCAGTATAAGAATGCAAGACTAATTACACATTGGATATCATGACTAAGGGTGCTTGGTCACCAGAAACGCGTTGATATCGCATTTTATTCTCTGTAATTGCTGATGTTTTTATCCTCCACTGAACACATTTTCCAAGTGAATAAAGAAAAGGTTTTTTTCACTATCTCGTTGAGCTGGATTTCTCATCATTTCTTTGATTCTTCTACGCCCTGACACAGCGGTTCCGTGCTCCGAGTCTCCAAGGATGTCGACCATGGTGAGCTTGACTTTGATTTCATTGTGGTATTTGTCACTTGTATTTGCTATTTGGTCACTTTGTGGTGGTAATATTTGGTCTGGTCATGGTGTTGTGGTATTTGTTCCTTGTATGTGATATTATTCGATCACTGTGGTGGTAATATGTGGTCTTGACATGGTGTAGCTGTATTTGTTCCTTGTATGTGATATTATTGGTAATTTTAAAAATTGAAAAATAAATAAAAATATACCTAAACTGTATTGCATATTTTAACAAATATTTAGTAGGTTACAGAAGAGTAGGGCCCGGCCAAAAGTGTCTACCGTGTTATGATGACGGCTTAAAAAATCTTTTGGCCAAAACAAAAGCTGCCAGCTATATGTGTGATCTGGTGATGGGAACTGTTAGGCCGGCGTCACACTTGGCGTAAGACAATACGCCACGTATTGTACGTCCGTACTACGGCCGTAATACGGAGAAGTGTTCCCAAAATATTGATCCGTAGTCAGGGTGTGTCAGCGTAATTTGCGCATGGCATCCTCCGTATGTAATCCGTATGGCATCCGTACTGCGAGATTTTCGCGCAGGCTTGCAAAACGGACATCTAATGGATTTATGTGCTCAAATGTTAGGGAAAACATATATACAGTATATATATATATATATATATATATATATATATATATATATATATATATATATGTCATTGAGACACATATATATATAGTCTGTATTTATATTTACTTCAGCGCGATATCTGTGAAAAGTCGGTAATTCAATTGCCGGCTTTTCATTTCTCCTGCACAAACCCGACAGGATATGAGACATGATTACATACAGTAAACCATCTCATATTCCCTTTTTTTTGCATATTCCACACTACTAATGTTAGTAGTGTGTATGTGCAAAATTTCAGCGCTGTAGCTGCTAAAATAAAGGGTTAAATGGCGGAAAAAATTGGCGTGGGCTCCAAGTGACTGAGGGCAGATATTAATAGCCAGGAGAGGGTCCATGGTTATTGCCCCCCCCCCCGTGGCTACAAACATCTGCCCCCAGCCACCCCAGAAAAGGCACATCTGGAAGATGCGCCTATTCTGGCACTTGGCCACTCTCTTCCCACTCCCTGTAGCGGTGGGATATGGGGTAATGAAGGGTTAATGCCACCTTGCTATTGTAAGGTGACATTAAGCCAGATTAATAATGGAGAGGCGCCAATTATGACACCTATCCATTATTAATCCAATAGTATGAAAGGGTTAAAAAACACACACACACATGATTTAAAAGTATTTTAATGAAATAAACACAGCGGTTGTTGTAATAATTTATTGCTCTCTCAATCCATTTCCAGGCCCTCGCTTGGCAAAATAATAAACGCACAAGATACATACCTTCTTTTTAACCCTTTCAAACAATTGGATTAATAATGGATAGGTGTCATAATTGACGCCTCTCCATTATTAATCTAATGTCACCTTACAATAGCAAGGTGGCATTAACCCTTCATTACCCCATATCCCACCGCTACAGGGAGTGGGAAGAGAGTGGCCAAGTGCCAGAATAGGCGCATCTTCCAGATGTGCCTTTTCTGGGGTGGCTGGGGGCAGATGTTTTTAGCCACGGGGGGGCCAATAACCATGGACCCTCTCCTGGCTATTAATATCTGCCCTCAGTCACGGGAGCCCACGCCAATTTTTTCCGCCATTTAACCCTTTATTTTAGCAGCTACAGCGCTGAAATTTTGCACATACACACTACTAACATTAGTAGTGTGGAATATGCAAAAAAAAAGGGATATGAGATGGTTTACTGTATGTAATCATGTCTCATATCCTGTCGGGTTTGTGCAGGAGAAATGAAAAGCCGGCAATTGAATTACCGGCTTTTCAATAACACCGCTGCGTATTTCTCGCAAGTCACACTGCTGGTCCGTGTGGAATCCGTATTTTTCTCGCCCCCATAGACTTTCATTGGCGATTTTTTTGCGCAATACGCTGACAAACGCAGCATGCTGCGATTTTGTACGGCCGTAGAAAGCCGTATATTACGGATCCGTAATATACGGCTGATAGGAGCAGCCCCATTGAGAATAATTGTGCCGTTTATTTTGCGAGTTTTACGGACGTAATTTCTGCGCTCTTACGTCCGTAAAACTCGCCAGTGTGACGCCGGCCTTAATGTGCAAAAGATGATAAGTGAAGTTTTTGCAAGAGAGAGCGGTGGGACTGTGGACAGTTCGAGGGGTGCAGCGTGAAGGTGGGGCTGGGGTGGAGCCTGGGCAGAGTGTCAAGGGGCCCCCGAAAGTGTTGCCAGTTTGGGGCCCCGAAATTTCTATTGGCAGATTGCAGACTGGATCGCAAGTGCTGCATGTGTGCCATATTTTCATTTATGAGTGGTTTGCAGGCTCAGACTGGCCAATAGTGGGACAGGGGAATCCTCTAGTGGGCCCCTGTGCAGCTCTGGGTCCCCAACCTTACTGTATGGGCAGTACTTGTCATAACTCACTTGATTCACTCTGTACAGAAAAAAAGCAGCATCTCATTCATTAACCCAACTACCCAGTTTGTTATTATATAGAGATATAGAGAGTTGTGCTCAAAAGATTACACACCCAGGCAGAATTTTTGCTTTCTTTGCCTTTTTTTTCAGAGAATATAAATTATAACACCAAAACATTTTCTCCACTCATGGTCAGTGGGTGAAGCCATTTATTATCAAACTACTGTGTTTTCTCTTTTTACATCATAATCACAACCCAAAACATCCAAATGACCCTGATCAAAAGTTCCCATACCCTGGTAATTTTGGCCTGATAACATGCACAGAAGTTGGCACAAATGGGTTTAAATGGCTACTAAAGGTAGCACCTGTGACCTGTGACAAATGCCAGGAAAATTGTTCAGGATGCAAAGGAAAACCTACAAATAACATCAGCTGAAATACAGGACTCTCTGAAAACTAGCGGTGTGGCTGTTTCAAGATGCACAATAAGGAGGGACTTGAAGAAAAATGGGCTGCATGGTCGAGTCGCCAGAAGAAAGCCAAATTACCCTGATCAAAAGTTCACATACCCCATTTCTTAATACCGTGTATTGCCCCCTTTAACATCAATGACAGCCTGAAGTCTTTTGTGGTAGTTGTGGATGAGGCTCTTTATTTTCTCAGATGGTAAAGCTGCCAACTTTTCTTGGCAAAAAAGCGTCCAGTTCCTGTAAATTCCTGGGCTGTCTAGCATGAACGCTGCGATCCATTGAACACCTGTGGAGACATCTTAAAATTGCTGTTGGGAGAAGGCACCTCCAGATATGAGAGACCTGGAGAAGTTTGCAAAAGAAGAGTGGTCCAAAGTTCAACTTGAGAGGAGTAAGAAACTTGTCATGGTTATAAGAAGCGAATGATTGCATTATTCCAAAGGGTGTGCAACCAAATATTAATCCTTTCGCGATCTTGGGTTTTTTAATTTATTGAGTTTCCTTTTTTGCTCCCCTTCACCCAGAGCCATAACGTTTTAATTTTTCCGTCAATATGTGAGGACTTGTTTTTTACGGGACGAGTTCTACTTTTCAACAACACCATTGGTTTTGCCAGTGTTCAAGAAAATGGGAAATTGCAAAAAAAAAGTGCAATTGTTTTTTGCTTTGCTTTTTTGCCATGTTCACTAAATGCTAAAGCGGACATGCCATTATGATTCTCCAGGTCATTTCGAGTTCACAGATACCAAACATGTCTAGGTTCTTTTTTATTTCAGTGGTGAAAAAAAAATTCAAAAGTTTCTAAAAAAGTCTCCATTTTCCAAAAAAAGTACCGTATTTTCCGGCGTACAAGACGACTTTTTAACCCCTGAAAATCTTCTTAAAAGTCGGGGGTCGTCTTGTACGCCGGGAATCGCCTTGTACGCCGGGTGTATATGGTGGGTGGGGGGGGGAGTGGTCCTGATGACGACGAGGGGGCGTCTCACAGGAAAGTGAGTATCCCCCATTACCTTATCATAGCGCTGCAGCGTGGGGTCTCTGTGCTGGGAGCGGCGGCTGCTGTGCTGTGGTGCGGCGGCTCCTCTTCTGCAGTGTGGGGCCTCTGGTGCTGTGGGGCGGCGGCGGCGGCGGCGTATCTTCATGCAGTCGGGGCTCCTCCGGCATCTCAAATCCTGGAAGCCCCGCCGGCAACTCCATCGGTACAATGCGGTGGCCTCCGGGAAAATGGCCGCTGCTTAGATTCAGATCTCGTGTCCCGAGATTTCGGGACGAGATCTGAATCTGAGCATGCGCAGCCCCCAGCGGCCGGGCCACCGCATCGCACCTATTGAGCTGCCTCCGGGAAAATGGCCGCTGCTCAGATTCAGATCTCGTCTCCCGAGATCTCGGGACGAGATCTGAATCTGAGCAGCGGCCATTTTCCCGGAGGCCACCGCATTGTACCGATGAAGTTGCCGGCGGGGCTTCCAGGCTTTGAGATGCCGGAGGAGCCCCGACTGCATGAAGATACGCCGCCGCCACCGCCCCACAGCACCAGAGGCCCCACACTGCAGAAGAGGAGCCGCCGCACCACAGCACAGCAGCCGCCGCTCCCAGCACAGAGACCCCACGCTGCAGCGCTATGATAAGGTAATGGGGGATACTCACTTTCCTGTGAGACGCCCCCTCGTCGTCATCAGGACCACTCCCCCCCCCCAAAAGGCACATATTCACCGGCCCTATAAGACGACATACGGTGTATAAGAAGACCCCCCGACTTTTAAGAAGATTTTATTTTTTAACTGGTAAAGTTGGGGGGTCGTCTTATACGCCCAGTCGTCTTATACGCCGGAAAATACGGTAATTTAGATTTTTTTCTCATTACGCCGTTTACTGATCGGATTATCTTTATATATTGATAGATTGGGCGATTCTGAACATGGCGATACCAAATATATATATTTTTTATTATTGTTTTATTTCGAATGGGGGCTGATTGGAACTTTTATATTTTTTTATTTTTTCAATATGTTCAAAACATTTTTTTTACTTTTTCTTGTGTCAAGGCTGCGATCATCCAATTGCCTGTGCTACATATGTCAGGACTTCAGCGCTGGTCGGCGCTCATAGCTTTCAGGCAATGACAGCCACAGGGTCCTCCTGCAGACCCCAGGGTGTCATGCCAATCCATCAGCGACCCGCGGTCATGTGACAGGGGCATAGATGGGCGGGATTAGTGATGCGCTTCCAGCGCGATCGTGTTAAATGCCTCTGTATAAGACTGGCATTTAACAGGTTAACAGCCACAGGTGGAACGCGATTCCACCAGCAGCTGTCAGGGGCACATGTAAGCTATTCAAATCAGCTGATGTGCTGGGAAAGTTTCGGGATCATCGCTGAAGTTGGATGCTACCTTAAACATAACTCTATGTCTAAGGTGGTAAAGGGATTAAGTTGAGGGTGCCAACTATTTTGTCCTACCCATTTTTAGGGTTTTCTGTGAAATTATGTCTAATTTCCCTTTTTTCAGTTTTTTTATGTTGTTCAAATACACAAAAAGGAAGTAAACATGTGTTTAACAAAACATGTGTACTTGCAATATTTTCCGGGAGAAATACTTTCTTTTGTGGAACAATTTCAAGGGTGCCAACACTTTCAGCCATGACTATATGTCATATCACTCGTCTCAGTTACAGCAGGATGATGTTACCTCTGACGGTGACACTGTCAGTTGGGGTCAGTGATCTGCACAGAATAGTTTGCCAAATCACAATTGACAAAGGGGGATACATTTTCAATCATTTTTCATTTAAAAAAAAAAACAAGAAAAGTCTTATTAAATGGATTATTATTAGTTACTACCGGGTTGCCATCCGTTTCTAGGGTGAGGTCACTTTGACATTGCTAAGGCTGTATTTGCATCAAAGAGATTGAAAGGATTTAAATATACTCCTAGGAGACCTTCATAGTGTCTTTTTAGGGAAATAGAATCAAATTTAGGGAAGAAATTAGCCAAACCTAGCGAGTTTCAATTTTAAAACTTTCAAACATCTATAGTTTCTCCAAATTCATCCCAAAATTGCCATTTTACTGACTACTGCTTTTTCAGAATTATTGACCCCATCATGAAAAGCATATTTAGTGGACCACAATCCATAAAGTGAAGGGGTCCTGGGCTGGGGATAGGCTGCCTTGCCCCTTTTTTCATCCCTAGGTCTCCGCTTTGTTTCAGTATGTTTAGCATGTGTAGGGTTAGTATAGGCTGTACCTTCAGGGTGCTTTTGTAGGGTAGGGGTGTTTGTTACCTGCAGAGGCTGCTTCCAGGTTTTGCCTCTGCATCAGCTCCTATTTCTCCTCCCAGTTGACCACCCACTCTATTTTTGTATATTAATGTGCCCTGCGGCAATAAAACCCCGCTTTGATCTCATCTCCCGAGATTATGATGCCGAGATCTCCATATGCGCATGCACCACTCCGACAGCCATTTTCCCAGAGTCCACTGTACAGGAAACCATGGGACTGCGAGGGCTCTGGCCTTTCACAAAATGTTGGCAGAGCCCCCGTGGCACCGGACACCACCCGCAGCACCGACACCACCCGCAGCAGCACGCCACACATCCGAACACCCCCTGCGGCCTGCAGCAACGCTCCACTCTTTCCTCCTCCAGCCACAACTCAGGGACCCTGCTTCACTGCAGCCAGTAAGGCATATCTGCATTATGAGATGCACCCCCATTTTCCCCAAAAAATTTTGGGGAAAAAAAGTGTGGCTTAGAATCTGAAAAATACGGTACCTACACTGGAGAACATTTTTGTTTCTTCTTCGGCTTCAAGAAAAGCCCAGGACCAGGGTTGCTCTGAGCGTGAATTTCCTCCCCAAACAGTGCCACACAATGAGCTGGCTATTTCACCCCTTTGAGCATGTGATCAGACCTGTCCACCAAATGAAAAGCACTTTTCTCTTGTGAGATTTCGATTTGGACAAGGCTGATGGACAGGTCTGGTCTATTTAATTCTGCAACCTGCAATAGTAGAGCAATAGTAGAGCAATAGGAGTCAAACGGTGAACATTTTTCAATAAAAACCCAATAGCAAAAAATAATTTTTAGCCTCAATTGCATGCATTTAAGAAAGAAAAAAGTTGTCCCCAAAGGTGGCCAACACCTCAACTAGAAAACTTATAGAACTTCATAAAAAAACAACAACATCCAAGCAACAATAGTGGTGGCATTGCCTTTTTTTAACATTTTATCCCTGAAAAAAAAATGTTTTTTTCCAATACATGACAACATTGAAAACTACACCATATCCGACAAAAACACACCCATACAATTATGTGGAAAAAAAAAAATAGAAAATTATGGGTCTTGAAAGATGTGGAAGAAAAACAAGGATCAAAAAACTAAAAATGGCTGTGATGGAAAGGAGTTCAATAAAGGTCTAGGGCCTGACTGACATTTTGCCTAACTTTGGCTAAAGGAAGAGCTGTGAGTTTTCTGGCGTAATTTATTGACCTGATTAGGTTCATGTAAAGATTTGGTAATGGGTATTTCTGACCGTGATAAACTACAAGCTAGAAAAACCCCTATAAAATATAAATCTTTATTAAATAAATATTGAAATACTGGAGGCAAAGGACAAACCACGGCAAAATACATATGGTGAGTCTTAGGCCTCTTTCACACCGTCTTTTAGCTCCCGTCACAACCTGTCGATTTTTGAAAAAATAGGATCCAGCAAATTTTTCTGCTGGATCCTGTTTTTTCCCATAGACTTGTATTAGCGACGGAATTTGTGACGGATGGCCATCCGTTGTGCCCTGGATCCATCGGAAAACTGCTGTCCGTCGGGCGGAGAAAACGCTCAGAGGAACGTTTTTTCTGCACGTCGGAAATCGCTCAGCAACGGGTCCTGCGCTGCCCGCCGTTGGCTATAATGGAAGCCTATGGGCGCAGGATCGGCCGCTGACTGTGAAAAGCAGGAATCCAGTGACGGGTACCATCTTTTCAAACTGAGCATGCGTGGAAGAATTTCCCGTCAGGGAAATTCTCCCTCGCTTGCTCTCTCTTTTTACTATTGATGCTGCCTATGCAGCATCAATAGTAACAAGATATAATGTTAAAATAATTAAAAAAATAAAAAATTGCAATATTCTTACCTTCCGGGGTCACCCGCGCAGCGTTACCGATGCTCGCGATGCTCCCGGCAGCTAGCATTTCCATGGATGCATTGCGAAATGAACGCGACATCATCAGAGGTCATTGCACGCAAGGCATTACTGGGAACGCCAGCTGCCGGGAGCATCGCGAGCATCGGTAACGCTGCGCGGGTGACGCCGGAAGGTAAGAATATTGCAATTTTTATTTTTTTATTATTTTTAACCTGTGTTGTGTTGTGTATTCGTTTTCGCAGCAGAAAACCACTGTTAAGACGCATACACAACAGGTGCACATAGTCTCGACGGGTCGATCAGAAAAACGGGCCCAGTGCACCCGTTTTTTACAATCTGCACAGGATCCATCATTTCAACATTTTGACGGATTCTGTGCGGACTTTAAAAATGCATATAGCAAGGTCCAAAAGATGGCTAGTGGTGTGCACCTAAATTCCCCTATTTATACCCTAAGGTACCTGTGCGCGGATGATGGCACCCTAGAAAAGACGATATGGCGGCCACGCTCAATGTGGACTACTGTTGTGAATTAGACCTTTTGGCTCCCTCTTGTGGTCACTAGTGATATTACACTTTGATATTCCTTCCCTTGCTTGGTATCCACCTGGCCTCGTTAGTCCAGGGGTGTCGCTATTTGAACTTCCTGGATTTTCAGTCTGGTGCCTGGCATCATTGTAATCAGATCCTTCTGTTTGCTCCTATCTGCTGGTCCTGGTTCTTTGCAAAATTAAGCTAAGTTCTGCTTTCTTGTTTTTGGTTATTTTCTGTGCTCTTATTTTTGTCCAGCTTGTACTAAATGTGATTCCTTATATTGCTGGAAGCTCTAGGGGGCGGATGTTCTCCCCCCGTGCCGTTAGACGGTTCGGGGGTTCTTGAATATTCCGCGTGGAGTTTTTGTGAGGGTTTTTGCTGACCATATAAGTCATCTTCCTATATTCTGCTATTAGTTAGCGGGCCTCTCTTTGCTAAAACCTAGTTCATTTCTTGCGTTTGTCTTTTCTTCTTACCTCACCGTTATTATTTGTTGGGGGCTTGTATCCTACTTTTTGGGGTATTTCCTCTGGAGGCAAGAAAGGTCTTTCTTTTCCCTGCTAGGGTTAGTTAGTTCTCCGGCTGGCGCGAGACGTCTAGAATCAACGTAGGTACGTTCCCCGGCTGCTGTTATTTGTGTGCTAGGTTCAGGTATATGGTCAGCCCAGTTACCACTGCCCTATGAGCTGGGTTTTATGTTTGCAGACTTCGCTATTGTCTCTGAGACCCCCTGCCATTGGGGTCATAACAGTATGCCAGGCCATAAGTGAATATTTAATGCATTGCAGAAGTGGGATTATAAAAAAGGAAATTCTGAGTTTTTTTTTTTTTTTCTTTCTTTCCTCCCCTTTATCTCAGAGTGGCTGGAGCCTTGCTGCAGACATGAATGTCCAGACCTTGATTACTAGTGTGGATCAGCCTGCTGCTCGTGTGCAGAGTATTCAAGATTTTGTTACTAGCAGTCCTATGTCAGAACCTAAAATACCTATTCCGGAATTGTTCTCTGGAGACCGATTTAAATTTAGAAATTTCAGGAATAATTGTAAATTGTTTCTATCTCTGAGACCTCGTTCGTCTGGAGACTCAGCTCAGCAAGTAAAAATTGTTATCTCTTTCTTACGGGGCGACCCTCAGGATTGGGCCTTCTCGTTAGCGTCAGGCGATCCGGCTTTGGCAGATGTTGATGCGTTTTTTCTGGCGCTTGGGTTGCTATACGAGGAGCCCAATCTTGAAATTCAGGCAGAAAAAACTTTGCTGGCTATCTCTCAGGGCCAGGATGAAGCTGAAGTTTATTGCCAAAAATTTCGGAAATGGTCCGTGCTTACTCAGTGGAATGAGTGTGCTCTGGCCGCAAATTTCAGAAATAGCCTTTCTGAAGCCATTAAGAATGTGATGGTGGGTTTCTCCGTTCCTACAAGTCTGAATGATTCCATGGCGTTGGCTATTCAAATTGACCGGCGTTTACGGGAGCGCAAAGTCGCTAATCCTCTGGTGGTGTTGTCTGAACAGACACCTGAGTTAATGCAATGTGATAGAGTTCAGACTAGAATTGAACGGAAAAATCATAGACGTCAGAATGGGTTGTGTTTCTACTGTGGTGATTCTACACATGTTATATCAGCATGCTCTAAACGCTTAACAAAGGTGGTTAGTCCGGTCGCCATTGGTAATTTGCAACCTAAATTTATTTTGTCTGTGACTTTAATTTGCTCATTGTCTTCCTATCCTGTTATGGCGTTTGTGGATTCAGGTGCTGCCCTGAGTCTTATGGATCTGTCGTTTGCCAAGCGCTGTGGTTTTGTTCGGGAGCCTTTGGTTAATCCTATTCCTCTGAGAGGTATTGATGCTACGCCATTGGCGGAAAATAAGCCGCAGTTTTGGACACAGGTGACCATGTGCATGTCTCCTGAACATCGAGAGGTGATTCGTTTTCTTGTTTTGCATAAAATGCATGATTTGGTCGTTTTGGGTCTGCCATGGTTACAAACTCACAATCCAGTTTTGGATTGGAAGGCAATGTCTGTGTCAAGTTGGGGCTGTCAGGGAATTCATGGTGATTCCCCGCCGGTGTCTATTGCTTCCTCTACTCCTTCGGAAGTTCCTGAGTATTTGTCTGATTATCAGGATGTATTCAGCGAGTCCAGGTCCAGTGCTCTTCCTCCTCATAGGGACTGTGACTGCGCTATAGATTTGATTCCAGGTAAGTTTCCTAAGGGAAGATTATTTAATCTGTCTGTACCTGAGCATACCGCAATGCGTTCGTATATTAAGGAGTCTCTGGAGAAGGGACATATTCGTCCATCCTCTTCCCCTCTTGGTGCGGTATTTTTCTTTGTGGCCAAGAAGGACGGATCTTTGAGACCTTGTATAGACTATCGACTTCTGAATAAAATCACTGTTAAATTTCAGTATCCTTTGCCTCTGTTGTCGGACTTGTTTGCCCGGATTAAGGGTGCCAAGTGGTTCACCAAGATAGACCTTCGTGGTGCGCACAACCTTGTGCGCATTAAGCAGGGAGATGAATGAAAACTGCATTTAATATGCCCGAAGGTCATTTTGAGTACTTGGTGATGCCTTTTGGGCTCTCTAATGCTCCTTCAGTGTTTCAGTCCTTTATGCATGACATCTTCCGGAAGTATCTGGATAAATTTATGATTGTTTATCTGGATGATATTTTGGTTTTTTCTGATGATTGGGACTCCCATGTAAGGCAGGTCAGGATGGTGTTTCAGGTTTTGCGTGAGAATGCTTTGTTTATTAAGGGCTCAAAGTGTCTCTTTGGTGTGCAGAAGGTTCCCTTTTTGGGTTTTATCTTCTCCCCTTCTGCTGTGGAGATGGACCCAGTCAAGGTCCGAGCTATTCATGATTGGACTCAGCCCATGTCGGTTAAGAGTCTTCAGAAGTTCTTGGGTTTTGCTAACTTCTACTGTCGTTTTATCGCTAATTTTTCTAGCGTTGTTAAACCTTTGACGGATATGACCAAGAAAGGTTCTGATGTTGCTAACTGGGCTCCTGCAGCCGTGGAGGCTTTTCAGGAGCTGAAGCGCCGGTTTACTTCGGCGCCTGTTTTGTGTCAGCCTGATGTCTCGCTTCCCTTTCAGGTTGAAGTGGATGCTTCTGAGATCGGTGCAGGGGCCGTTTTGTCGCAGGGAAGCCCTGGTTGCTCAGTAATGAGACCATGTGCTTTTTTTTCTAGGAAATTTTCGCCTGCTGAGCGGAATTATGATGTTGGCAATCGGGAGTTGTTGGCCATGAAGTGGGCATTTGAGGAGTGGCGTCATTGGCTCGAGGGTGCTAAGCATCGCGTGGTGGTTTTGACTGATCACAAAAATCTGATGTATCTCGAGTCTGCTAAACGCCTGAATCCTAGACAGGCCCGTTGGTCATTATTTTTCTCCCGTTTTGACTTCATGGTCTCGTACCTGCCTGGTTCAAAGAATGTTAAGGCTGATGCTCTTTCTAGGAGCTTTGTGCCTGACTCTCCTGGAGCCTCAGAGGCAGTTGGTATTCTTAAAGAGGGTGTAATCTTGTCGGCCATTTCTCCGGATTTGCGACGTGTGTTGCAGAGATTTCAGGCTGATAGACCTGACTCTTGTCCACCTGACAGACTGTTTGTTCCTGATAAATGGACCAGTAGAGTCATTTCCGAGGTTCACTCCTCGGTGTTGTCAGGGCATCCGGGTATTTTTGGCACCAGAGATTTGGTGGCTAGGTCCTTTTGGTGGCCTTCCTTGTCACGGGATGTGCGGTCATTTGTGCAGTCCTGTGGGACTTGTGCTCGGGCTAAGCCTTGCTGTTCTCGTGTCAGCGGGTTGCTTTTGCCCTTGCCTGTCCCGAAGAGGCCTTGGACACACATTTCCATGGATTTCATTTCGGATCTTCCAGTGTCTCGGGGCATGTCTGTCATCTGGGTGGTATGTGATCGCTTTTCAAAGATGGTCCATTTGGTGCCCTTGCCTAAGCTGCCTTCCTCTTCTGATCTGGTTCTGTTATTCTTTCAGAATGTGGTTCGTTTGCACGGCATTCCTGAGAATATCGTGTCTGACAGAGGATCCCAGTTTGTTTCCAGGTTCTGGCGATCCTTTTGTGCTAAGATGGGCATTGATTTGTCGTTTTCATCTGCCTTTCATCCTCAGACTAATGGCCAAACTGAGCGAACAAATCAGACTCTAGAGGCTTATTTGAGATGTTTTGTTTCTGCAGATCAGGATGATTGGGTGACCTTCTTGCCGTTGGCTGAGTTTGCCCTTAATAATCGGGCTAGTTCCGCTACCTTGGTTTCGCCATTTTTCTGCAACTCTGGTCTCCATCCTCGTTTTTCCTCGGGACATGTGGAGCCGTCTGACTGTCCTGGGGTGGATTCTGTGGTGGATAGGTTGCAGCGGATTTGGGATCATGTGGTGGACAACTTGACATTGTCACAGGAGAAGGCTCGGCGTTTTGCCAACCGCCGCCGCGGTGTGGGTCCCCGACTTCGCGTTGGGGATTTGGTGTGGCTGTCTTCTCGCTTTGTTCCTATGAAGGTCTCCTCTCCTAAATTTAAGCCTCGCTTCATCGGTCCTTATAAGATTTTGGAAATTCTTAATCCAGTGTCCTTTTGCTTGGAACTTCCTGTGTCGTTTGCCATTCACAACGTGTTCCATAGGTCTTTGTTGCGGCGGTACGTTGTGCCTGTGGTTCCTTCTGTTGAGCCTCCTGCTCCGGTGTTGGTTGGGGGCGAGTTGGAGTACGTGGTGGAAAAGATCTTGGATTCTCGTCTCTCCAGGCGGAGGCTTCAGTATCTGGTCAAGTGGAAGGGCTATGGTCAGGAGGATAATTCCTGGGTGGTCGCCTCTGATGTGCATGCGGCCGATTTGGTTCGTGCCTTTCACGCTGCTCATCCTGATCGCCCTGGTGGTCTTGGTGAGGGTTCGGTGACCCCTCCTTAAGGGGGGGGTACTGTTGTGAATTAGACCTTTTGGCTCCCTCTTGTGGTCACTAGTGATATTACACTTTGATATTCCTTCCCTTACTTGGTATCCACCTGGCCTCGTTAGTCCAGGGGTGTCGCTATTTGAACTTCCTGGATTTTCAGTCTGGTGCCTGGCATCGTTGTAATCAGATCCTTCTGTTTGCTCCTATCTGCTGGTCCTGGTTCTTTGCAAAATTAAGCTAAGTTCTGCTTTCTTGTTTTTGGTTATTTTCTGTGCTCTTATTTTTGTCCAGCTTGTACTAAATGTGATTCCTTATATTGCTGGAAGCTCTAGGGGGCGGATGTTCTCCCCCCGTGCCGTTAGACGGTTCGGGGGTTCTTGAATATTCCGCGTGGAGTTTTTGTGAGGGTTTTTGCTGACCATATAAGTCATCTTCCTATATTCTGCTATTAGTTAGTGGGCCTCTCTTTGCTAAAACCTAGTTCATTTCTTGCGTTTGTCTTTTCTTCTTACCTCACCGTTATTATTTGTTGGGGGCTTGTATCCTACTTTTTGGGGTATTTCCTCTGGAGGCAAGAAAAGTCTTTCTTTTCCCTGCTAGGGTTAGTTAGTTCTCCGGCTGGCGCGAGACGTCTAGAATCAACGTAGGTACGTTCCCCGGCTGCTGTTATTTGTGTGCTAGGTTCAGGTATATGGTCAGCCCAGTTACCACTGCCCTATGAGCTGGGTTTTATGTTTGCAGACTTCGCTATTGTCTCTGAGACCCCCTGCCATTGGGGTCATAACAGACTACCCCTAGATATAATTTGACAGCACACCACCAAGTGAAATACAATACTAAAATGCTGCCAACAGGCAGGTAGTAAGTGAAGGATAGCTCCTTATTCTTCGATTCTGTCATGGACACATGTATGGACTTTGGGAAGATCAAAAAGTGTAAAACAATGAAATTATACACCTATACCATAAAAGCAAGTAGGGTCATCAATGCCACATAGTTAATGACTACCAAATCCATAATACTCATAATATCCACGTCACTCAAATTAAAAGCCAGAAAAGGAAAGCAAATGTGATGCTAAGTTACATCTCACGGACAAGCCACGAGTCAGGGTAGTCAAGGAGTCTTAGGTCAAAAGCCAGGAGGCTACTTCATAAATAAAGAGAAGAGACAAAGACATAGTCAGGTCACAGTCCAGAGTCAGAATTCCAAGGTCTGAATGCATCGAGGCAAAATGAGTAATATAAATGGGTAGTCAATAGGCAAATCCAGGGTCCAGCAACGGAAGACCAGAATGTCTGAAATCGGAGCACAAAGCGCAGAGAACACACCACACTGAGCTGAAAGCTACGACTGACAGCTATCTGGGACTGACAGCTCAGTTAAGTAGCTGTGCAATGACCTGGGAAAGAGAACACCTGAAGGAATCTCAGAACTGTATACTGAAAGAAGAGGGGGGAAGCGCGCTGGGAATCCAGGACTGCCTATAAGATGTTATACAGATAAGTGTGATTAAGGGACATTGTGGCCCTCATAATATGCCAGGTATATAAACACCAGCATACTGTTTTGGAGATGAAACTGTAGTATCTACTTTCCCTTTTCTGTCCTGTGACATGGATATTATGAGTATTATGGGCTTGATGGCCTACTTGCCTTAATGATATACGGTAGGTGTATAATTGCATCACTTTACACTTCTTTTTGACCTTCCCAAAGCCCATACATGTGTCCATGACAGAATCAGACCAAGGAGCTGTCCTCCACTCACTACCTGCCTTTTGGCACGATTTTTGTGTTGCATTTCACTTGGTGATGTGGTGTCAAATTATTAAAGGGTCTTATAGGGATATCTAGGGGTAGTCCACGTCCATATTGTCTTTTCTAGGGTGCCAACCTCTGTGGACAGGTAGGGGTAACTTAAGGTACAATTAGGGGAATTTAGATCCACACCCCTACCTATCTTTCAGAACTACCTTCTTACATTTTTTAATATGTGCTTTTCCATAGTTTGTCCTTTTTTTCCTCCAGTATTTTAACATTTATTTAATAAAGATTTATATTTCATAGGAGTTTTTCCAGATTATAGCTTATTACTTAAAGGGCTCCTCTAGCGCAATTTGTATTTCGGACCATGGCAAGACAAGCTCCACACTTAAACTCTGAAGCTTAATTATTGGGTCATTTTTTATGTTTTCAACTTTTTTTTGTTTGTTCAAATGGAAATAAAGACCAGCAGGAAAGACAATGAAACTTTTTTTTTTTAAAGCCAACAGTACCTTTAAACACTTTCCACACCAATTCAGTATTTTTTTTATGTAATGCAAGTCTTTCTTTAACAATTTAGCATGAAGATTATGAAAAAAAAAACATTTCGTGTTTAAGATAAATCCCATTGCAAATTAAATAATAAACTCACTCGATAATTAAGAAGAGTTTTGTTAGCTTTATGGAATCGGACACTTCCACTGGAAAAATGATTTTGTCTTAAAAAGAGAGATACAAATCTGTTGCCAGATTCAAGAAATGCATAAAAGTATTAAACAAGGATCAAAATTTCTTTAAAAATATTTTTCTACTTTTTTTTTTCAGCTGCTCACTTTCCTTTTTGTAAAATGCAATATAGCAATTTCCAATCCATTTAGGTATAAAACAATTAGAATAGCTACTAATTCTCTCCTCTATAATGTGAGATACTGAAACCAATGAAAGGAACAGTAATCAGGCTTGAAAGGCGACCATGGTATGCACCGCTTCATGTTCTTTCAGGCAGATAAACCTTCATGAATACATTTCTCAATACGGATCATCTATTCTAATGGAGCCAACAAGAAGGCGCAGAATCTGGAAACTTAAGAAGAAAGGACTTATTCTAAGACACTAATTGGAGAAGTAAAAATAACACTGGAGTTTAAAGAGCGAAATAAAAAAATACTTAAAGGCTATGGACACCTTTGACGAGAAAAGTTATAGTCTGCGATCGTCATTCGTTGATTTTCAGACGCACTGATACGCAGTTTGAAGAATGATCCCAGTTCCAGATTCTTTTTCTTGTAGGTGTAAGGTCTGTGTGTATCCAGTGTGCTGCTATTTTAATTATTTCATACATTAGGACAGCTTCTGTCCTACACTTATTTGCTCATGGGCTTTCCTCCTCTTCTACAGCCTGTTTTCTTTACCCTCCCTGAGACTGTGAATGCTTTCCCCACTGTACAAACTATGGTTATGCAGTGGAGAAAATAAGTATTTTGCAAGTTTTCCCACCTACAAAAAATGGAGAGCTCTGTAATTTTTATCGTAGGTGCACTTCAACTGTGAGAGACAGAATGTGAACATAAAAAAACCAGAAAATCACATTGTATGATTTTTAAATTGCATTTTACTGCTTGAAATAATTATTTGTTCACCTACCAGCCAGCAAGAATTCTGGTTTTCACAGAACTGTTAGTTTTTCTTTAAAGGGAACCTGTCACCAGTTTTGGGTGATATGAAGTAAGGCCACCACCTTTCGGGGCTGATATACAGCATTCTATAATGCTGTATATCTGTCTCCAACCCGACCTATAAGGGAAGAAAAATAACTTTTATTATACTCACCTGTGGGGCGCTTCAGTCCGAGGGGTGTCGCAGGTCTTGGTGCGCTGCTTCCCATCTTCTTACTATTGCCATCCTCCTGCTTGCTCATTCACACAATCTCCCCGGCATCAGGCTCCTGCGCAGGCATAATTCTCAGACTTGTTGAGGGCAGAGCATGGTACTGCTGTGCGCATGCACCCGGGCTCTTTGACCTTTCCCACCGCCTGCGCACTTGTATTTAAACACCTGTCCACACGCTCAATCAATCACACTCCAATCTCTCTACCATGGCCAAGACCAACAATCTGTCTAAGGACACCAGGGACAAAATTGTAGACCTGAACAAGGCATTGATGGGTTACATGACAATAGGCAAACAGCTTGGTGAGAAGGCAACTATTGTTACAATTATTAGAAAATGGAAGAAACTCAAGATGACTGTCAATCTTTCTTGGCTTCACCAAGATCTCACCTCATGGGGTAAGGATGATTCTGTGAAAGCTCAGAAATCAGCCGAGAACTACATGGGTGGACCAGGTCAATGATCTAAAGAGAACTGGGACCAGAGGCTCAAACATTAACATTAGTAACACACTGTGCTGTCATGTCCAATGACCACCTGGATGATCCAGATGAGGCATGGGAAAAGGTCATGTGGTCAGATGACACGAAAACAGAACTTTATGGTATCAAGTCCACTTACCGCGTTTGAAGGAAGAAGAAGGATGAGTACAACCCCAAGAACACTGTTCCAACTGTGAAGCATGATGGGGGAAACATCATACTTTGGGGGTGCTTTTCTGCAAAGACACAGGATGACTGCACCGTATTGAAGGGAGGATGGATGGGGATCATGTATCATGAGATTTTGGCCAGCAACCTCATTCCCTCCGTAAGATAATTGAAGATGAGTTGTGGTTGGGTCTTCCAGCATGACAATGATCCGAAACACACAGCCAGGGCAACCAAGGAGTGGCTCAGTAAGAAACATTTTGAAGTCCTTGAATGGCCTAGCCAGTCACCAGACCTGAACCCAATAGAAAATCTTTGGAGCGAACTGAAAGTCAATGTTGCCCACCAACAGCTCTAAAACCTGAAAATCTGGAGAAGATCTGTATGGAGGAGTGGGCTGCAGTGTGTGCAAACTTGGTCAAGAAGAACTAAAGGAAACATCTGACCTCTGTAATTGCAAACAAAGGTTTCTGTACCAAATATTAAGTTCTGTTTTTCTATTGTATCAAATACTTATTTCATGCAATAAAATGCAAATTAATTATGTAAAAATCATACAATGTGATTTTCTGGATTTTTTTTAAGATTCTGTCTCTCACAGTTGAAGTGTACCTACGATAAAAAATTACAGACCTCTCCATTCTTTGTAGGTGGAAAAACGTGCAAAATCGGCAGTGTGTCAAATACTTATTTTCCTGACGGTAGGTGTACAACCCATCTCCCTCCTGTTATTCTCTCTAAGAGTAGCTCAAACAAGCATTGATTCTCTCATGCGACAGAATCAGATTGATTATGTTACTGACACTGGGCGCAAATTATAATCAAAGCTTGAGCCGAGTATCAATGTACTGTGATCTGTTTCTCTCAAAAGAAAGAATCGTAACACAGATGTAGAGAAGGCGGAAAACTTAATTTCTCAATCTTCTCTATATCCTGTGTCCGTGGAAATCAGACTGCACTCTTGGACTTGTATGGGTGCGCGTGATCCGATTTGCAGATTCAATTACAGAAAGCTGCAATATTTTCTACAGCACACATCGGTCTGTAGCACAAAAGGCAGATCTGCACGGCCCCATAGTATAACGTTGTTCCGGGTGCTATCCAATAAAACGAATAGCACTTGACCGAGTTATACGCTTCGATGGTTTTCAACTGTGGCGAGAATACCCAAAGTTTTAAAAATTTTCCAAAAATTGTCCTTTTCTTGGAAGTCTACATAGTTAGGTGTTACATGTAAGCACAACTCAGTACTTGAGTTATTATTTGTAAAACTATGCTAACATAACATACTAACATAACATTTTCACTGATTACCACAGAGTATTATATTAGAGTATTTTACATGTTTTTTCATCATTATGTTTCTCATAGATCACATATAATGATAACCCAAATCTACTTTCAGAATTTCCCCAACAATTAAATATCTTTTGGAGAAGTGAAAGTCAGTCATATACTTCTCCTGCAGCAGTCACAAAAAGCAAAAATAGTATTACATACTAAGCTACTCATGGTATTTTTTGCATTAAAATAATTTGCTAAATAAAACGGGTTTTGCAGCATAGGATAGGTCAACAATATTACACTGGTTGGGGTCCAACTCACAACCCCTTGACTGTTAAGCTACTTGTAAGGCTGGCAAAAGCTGGGAATAAGCAGTATATAAAGTGGAGCACAAACTCTCCTTCACACTCTTTAGTTGCTTCTGCCAGGCAGTGGCCACTGCCAAATACTGCATACCAGCTCCTTTAGTGATAATGGCCATTATACAGGGTAATAGAGTGGTGGTGTTCCACTCCAAACACTGCTTACATCTAAGTTCTAACATGCTGCAAACACAGGCCGCACTCCGCACTCCTTATATGTCCAGTATTAGATCAGATAGACAGGGTGGACAGCAGTGTGAGCAGTCACTTCTTACCTCAGCACTCCAGGTATCTCAGTATTAGATCAGATAGACAGGGTGGACAGCAGTGTGCACAGCTTCTTCTTACCTCAGCACTCCAGGTATCTCAGTATTAGATCAGATAGACAGGGTGGACAGCAGTGTGAGCAGCCTCTTCTTACCTCAGCACTCCAGGTATCTCAGTATTAGATCAGATAGACAGGGTGGACAGCAGTGTGCACAGCTTCTTCTTACCTCAGCACTCCAGGTATCTCAGTATTAGATCAGATAGACAGGAAGGACAGCAGTGTGAGCAGCCTCTTCTTACCTCAGCACTCCAGGTACCTCCAGTATTAGATCAGATAGACAGAGTGAACAGCAATGTGAGCAGCCTCTTCTTACCTCATATCCCTAGTATCTCCAGTATTAGATCAGATAGACAGGGATAAACACAGTTGAAATAAGTGTGAGCAGCCTCTTCTTACCTCAGCTTCCATAATATCTTAGTATTACATCAGATAGGGTGGACAGCAGTGTGAGCAGCCTATTCTTACCTCAGCAACCCTGGTATCACTAGTATTAGATTAGATAGACAGGGTGGGCAGTTATGTGAGCTGCCCTGTCTTACCTCAGCAACCATGGTTCCTACAGTATTAGATCAGATATACAGGGAGGAGAGCCCTGTGAGCAGCCTGTTCACACCTTAGCACCCCTGGAATCTCCAATCTTAGTTCATACTACTGGGCGTCAGCAGTGTGAGCAGAGTCTTCTTATCTTACCACCCTTGGTATCTTTAGTATTAGATCAGTTAGACTGGGTGGACAGCACTGTGAGCAACCCTTATTACCTCGGTATTACATTATTAGATCAGATAGATAGGGTTTAAATCAATGTGAGAAGCTTCTTCTTACCTCAGCATCACTGTTATTTCCAGGAGTAGATCTGATAGACAGGGTTGACAGCAGTGTCAGCAGCCTCTTCTTACCTCAGCATCCCTGGTATCTCCAGTATTATACCAGATAGACAGGGATAGACAGGGTTGAAATCAGTGTAAGGCCATGTTCACACTTTGCGGGTTTTACCGCGGATCCGCAGCGTTTTTGCAGCTGCGGGTCCGCAGCAGTTTCCATTGCGTTTACATTTACATGTAAACCCTATGGAAACTGCAATCCGCTGTGCATATGCTGCAGGAAAAACCGCGCAGAAATGCAGCGGTTTACATTCCGCAGCATGTCACTTCTTTGTGCAGAATCGCTGCGATTCTGCACACATAGGAATGCATTGATCCGCTTACTTCCCGCATGGGGCTGTGCCTACGATGCGGGAAGTAAGCGGATAATGTGCAGATGGTACCCGGGGTGGAGGAGAGGAGACTCTCCTCCAGGCCCTGGGAACCATATTAGTGTAAAAAAAAAGAAATAAAATAAAAAATAATGATATACTCACCTCTCAGCGCTGCACGCGGCCGTCCGGTCTCAGTTGCTGTGCGAGCAGGGCCTGAGATGACGTCGCGGTCACATGACCGTGACGTCACGAAGGTCCTCGCACAGCATCTTTGGAACCGGACCGCGGCGTGCAGCGCCGAGGAGATCGAGACGTCAGAGGGTGAGTATAACCATTTTTTATTATTTTTAACATTTCTATTGATGCTGCATATTGGTGCATATGCAGCATCAATAGTATAGGAGTAAACCCGCAGCGGAAACCGCAAGACAAACCGCAATAAATCTGCAGGGATAACCGCAGCGGTTTTGCCCTGCAGATTTATCAATTCCGCTGCGGGAGAACCCGCAGAGGACGCCGCAAAGTGTGCACATAGCCTAAGCAGTCAGTCTAAGCACTTCAGATAGGGTGGACAGCAGTGTGAGCAGCCTCTTCTTATCTCAAAACACCTTGTCTCTCCAGTATTAGTTGAGATGGACAGGGTGGACAGCAGTGTGAGCAGCCTCTTCTTATCTCAGCACCCCTGCTGTTTACAGTATTAAATCAGAATATCCTCTGTAATCACATTTTCCTACACGTGAAGGGGTGATAATTCCTACTGCACTTGCTCACAGGCTCCTTTCCTATTAAAATCCTAGGATAGATTTCTGTTACTGTATCAAGACTTCAGCCATTTTGACATAGTACAGCGATTTCCAGCCTGGTTAAAACTAGAGATATTTGCTATTTTTTTGTAATGAAAAATTCATTTTTTTTATTCATGGAGAATTCCTTTAAGGATGTTATATGGGATTATAAAAAAAACCATTATATTTTCTTCCATTAACAGCGTCACACTTGTCCTTTTGCTGTGTCTATTTAATATTCACTTCAATGGGGATAAACTACAATAGAAGACACAACTAGTGATGAGTGAGCACTAAAATGTTCGGATGCTCATTACTCGAGCCAAGCAATTCCTAATGCTCGGATGCTCGTTTTGCATAACGAATATAATGGGTGTCAATGGGAAATCCGAGCATTTTTCCAGCAGACCCTACAAGGAGTTCTGAGGAGTAGTGAAAATGATGAAATGGATGGAAAAAGTGCTCAATGGAAGGAGAACAGCACAGGAAAGAACCTTGGAAGAAACTATGACTCCCAAATCGCTGCTGAGAACAATGGTGTCACACTTTTATCTACTTTAAGGACTGAAAATAAAACATTCAAAATCAAAAAGAAATTGGAGTTTACGGGAAAAAAATGTTAAAAAACATTTTTTCCTATATAACGACTTGTATATAAGGCAAAATGTTACAATGATTTTAAAAAATAATAAGTTAAGTAAAGCACAATTCAGTTTTTTATTAAAAAAAATTGGAAATTTCAGTGCAATTTATGAAGGAAGCAAGAAATGCCAAACATTAGATGGGAGAGGGACTCAGACAAACCCTGTATTAAATATAAAGGATGGCCCCATGCACATTCTGTTCGGATTGTCATGTAGTGGTACTCCTAGACTCATAACGGCTATGCACTAAGTGCAAAGCCTGCCAAAAATTACCAGCTGGGTCATCCATACACTTCAAAGCTGTGTGGAATAACGCTGCTTGTAATTTTTGTCTGGCTTTGCACTGTGTGGAGGGCCTTTATAAGTATAGGAGTACCACAACTACACCTTATTTTCAATATTTGAATGAAGCACTACAGTTGGTGACTTCAAGGCTGTATGGATAACCCTGCTTGTAATTTTTGTCTGGCTTTGCAATGTGTGCAGAGCCTTTATGAGTGTAAGAGTACCTGCATCTGTTTTACCTGGTGCGTGTCTCCCTCGCCTCTCCTCCTTGGTTGGGTAAGAAAGCTTGCCCCTTGCAGCTGTCTGATGGGAATTTTTTAAACATATTTTCCATAATGGCTTTCCGGTGTATCACCATTTTAAAAGAACCTCAAAACCTCAGGAAGTAGAGATGCAAGTTTCTCCTTGTAGCATGAGCATAGCAGGGTGACCAACCAGTACTCTTTTTGGCCAAGGTGAATGTAATGCAGGGGTCACGGGAAAGGCAGCGGTACATAAAGTCAGCCATATGTGCCAAGCTCCCTACATCCAATACTACCATATCTCCACCATGATGATGACTCTCCATCTCCCTCTCTTCCTCCTCATTCCCCTCCTCTGTCCATCCACGTAGGAGAGACAGGACCAAAGCTTCTGTGGGTACTAGTGGAGCGCCCCCAGACACAGGGCCGTGGGGTACTCAGTACCGGGCCTCTTTGTCTCGGTCCTGGGGTTGTCACGGTGGACCCGGACCGTGACCCTGATTAGGGGCGTCCAATGAAAAGTGTGATGATGGTGCGTGGTGTTATGATCCTCAGTGGCTTAGGATCACAAATCTAACCAGCTAAGTAAGAGATAATAGGACGAGCTCTGGAGATGTGGTAACTGGACTGACCGCAAACCTGATCCTAACCGCACACACTATAGGTAGCCGTGGAACATTTCCTGAAATCCTAGACGTCTCTTCACGGCCTGAGAAAACTGACTACCCCTAGAGATAAAGTAAAGACCTCACTTGCCTCAGAGAAATAACCCCAAAGATATAGAACAGCCCCCCACAAATAATAACGGTGAGTTAAGAGGAAAAGACAAACGCAGAGATGAAACAGGTTAAGCAAATGAGGCCCGCTAACACTAGATAGCAGAAAATAGCAAGGGATCTGTGCGGTCAGTAAAAAACCCTATACAAAAATATCCACGCAGAGAATGCGAGAACCCCCACACCAACTAACGATGTGGGGGGAGCAACTCAGCACCCCAGAGCTACCAGCAAGCAGAGATATCACATATTAGCAAGCTGGACAAAACTCATCATATTCTAGGAAACATATTGAACACAGATGAGCAAGAATAAGCAAACAGAACTTAGCTTCTCTTGGAGAGACTGATAACGGATGTAGACAGGAGGAATCAGAATAGCACTGAATACAACGACAACAGGCAAGGAATGAAGGAACAGGTGGATTAAATAGGAAACCTGACTAGCAGATGATGAGACAGCTGATCCCAGCCAGAAACCTGCAGAATAACAAAAAGAGCCACCAGGGGGAGCCCAAAGAGAGAACTCACACAGTACCACTCATGACCACAGGAAGGAGCCCGGAAACAGAGTTCACAACAGTACCCCCCCTTGAGGAGGGGTCACCTAACCCTCACCAGAACCCCCAGGGCGATCAGGGTGAGCCACATGGAAGGCACGAACCAAATCGGCCGCATGAACATCAGAGGCGACAACCCAGGAATTATCCTCCTGACCATAGCCCTTCCACTTAACCAAATACTGAAGCCTCCGTCTTGAAATACGAGAATCCAAGATCTTCTCCACCACGTATTCCAATTCTCCCTCAACCAGCACCGGAGCAGGAGGCTCAACAGAAGGAACCACAGGCACCACATACCTCCGCAACAAAGACCTATGGAACACATTATGGATGGTAAACGATGCCGGGAGGTCCAAACGAAATGACACAGGGTTGAGGATTTCCAAAATTCTATAAGGACGGATAAAACGAGGTTTAAACTTAGGAGAAGAAACCTTCATAGGAACATAACGAGAAGACAACCACACCAAATCCCCCACACGAAGTCGTGGACCCACACAGCGACGACGGTTAGCAAAGCGCTGAGCCTTCTCTTGTGACAACGTCAAATTGTCCACCACATGGTTCCAAATCTGCTGCAACCTATCCACCACAGAATCCACCCCAGGACAGTCAGAAGACTCAACCTGACCCGAGGAAAAACGAGGATGAAAACCAGAATTACAAAAAAAAGGCGAAACCAAAGTAGCCGAACTAGCCCGATTATTAAGGGCAAACTCGGCCAATGGCAAAAAAGTCACCCAATCATCCTGGTCAGCAGAAACAAAACATCTTAAATAAGTTTCCAAGGTCTGGTTAGTTCGCTCGGTTTGGCCATTCGTCTGAGGATGGAAGGCCGATGAAAAAGATAAATCAATGCCCATCTTAGCACAAAAGGACCGCCAAAATCTGGACACAAACTGGGATCTTCTGTCAGACACAATGTTTTCAGGGATGCCGTGCAGACGAACCACATTCTGAAAAAATAGCGGAACCAAATCGGAGGAAGAAGGCAAATTAGGCAAGGGCACCAAATGGACCATTTAAGAAAAACGATCACAAATCACCCAGATGACAGACATTCTCTGAGAGACCGGAAGATCCGAAATAAAATCCATGGAAATATGCGTCCAAGGCCTCTTAGGAACCGGCAAAGGCAAAAGCAAACCACTGGCACGAGAACAGCAAGGCGTAGCCCGAGCACAAATCCCACAGGACTGCACAAAGGAACGCACATCCCGCGACAAGGAAGGCCACCAGAAGGATCTAGCCACCAAATCTCTGGTACCAAAAATCCCAGGATGACCCGCCAACACCGAAGAATGGACCTCGGAAATAACTCTGCTGGTCCATCTATCTGGGACAAACAGTCTCTCTGATGGACAACGGTCAGGTCTATCTGCCTGAAATTCCTGTAACACCCGTCGCAAATCTGGGGAAATGGCAGACAAAATTACCCCCTCTTTGAGGATACCAGCCAGCTCAGAAACTCCAGGGGAGTCAGGCACAAAACTCCTAGAAAGAGCATCAGCCTTCACGTTCTTCGAACCAGGAAGGTACGAGACCACGAAATCGAAACGTGAGAAAAACAACGACCAACGAGCCTGTCTAGGATTCAACCGCTTGGCCGACTCAAGATAAATCAAATTTTTATGATCAGTCAAGACCACCACACGATGCTTAGCTCCCTCTAGCCAGTGTCGCCACTCCTCAAATGCCCACTTCATTGCCAACAACTCCCGATTACCAACATCATAATTTCGCTCAGCCGGCAAAAATTGTCTTGAAAATAAGGCACATGGCTTCATTACAGAGCAATCAGAGCTTCTCTGTGACAAAACAGCCCCTGCTCCAATTTCAGAAGCATCAACCTCGACCTGGAAGGGAAGAGAGACATCTGGCTGACATAAAACTGGAGCCGAATAAAACTGGCGCTTCAACTCCTGAAAGGCCTCAATGGCCGCAGGAGACCAGTTAGTCACATCAGAACCCTTCTTGGTCAAATCCGTCAAAGGTTTAACCACACCAGAAAAATTAGCAATGAAGCGACGGTAAAAATTAGCAAAACCCAAGAACTTCTGAAGACTCTTAACCGATGTAGGGTGAGTCCAATCATGAATAGCCTGGACCTTGACTGGGTCCATCTCAATAGAAGGAGAAAAAATAAAGCCCAAAAAGGAAACTTTCTGGACTCCGAAGAGACATTTGGAACCCTTCACAAATAAGGCATTGGCACGCAGGACCTGAAATACCATCCTGACCTGCTTCACATGGGATTCCCAATCACCTGAAAAGACCAAAATATCATCCAGATACACAATCATAAATTTATCCAGATATTCTGGGAAGATATCATGCATGAAGGACTGAAACACAGAAGGGGCATTAGAAAGTCCAAAAGGCATCACCAAGTACTCAAAATGGCCTTCGGGCGTATTAAATGCTGTTTTCCATTCATCGCCCTGCTTTATACGCACAAGATTATACGCACCGCGAAGATCTATCTTGGTGAACCAACTAGACCCCCTAATCCGAGCAAACAGATCAGACAACAATGGTAAGGGATACTGGAATTTGACCGTGATTTTATTTAGAAGGCGATAATCTATACAGGGTCTCAACGAACCATCCTTCTTGGCCACAAAAAAGAACCCCGTACCAAGAGGGGACGAGGAGGGGCGAATATGTCCCTTCTCCAAAGACTCTTTTACATAGCTCCGCATAGCGGCATGCTCTGGTACAGACAAATTAAATAGTCGTCCCTTAGGGAACTTACTACCAGGAATCAAATTTATAGCACAATCACAATCCCTATGAGGAGGTAGGGGACTGGATTTGGGCTCATCAAATACATCCTGGTAGTCCGACAAAAACTCAGGGACTTCAGAAGGAGTAGAGGAAGCAATTGATACCAAGGGAGCATCGCCATGAATTCCCTGGCAACCCCAACTCAACACAGACATTGCTTTCCAATCCAGGACTGGATTATGAGCCTGCAACCATGGCAGACCCAACACGACAACGTCATGCAAATTATATAACACAAGAAAGCGAATCACCTCCTGATGTGCAGGAGTCATACACATGTTCACTTGAGTCCAGTATTGAGGTTTATTCTTGGCCAATGGTGTAGCATCAATTCCCTTCAATGGAATAAACAAAGAAGTAAGACAGGCAATTAACAGTAAAAAGAAAGCATTTGCACTACTAAAGCAGGATGGCACCATTGAAGCTCTAAAAAACTATAGGGAGAAAAATACTTTATCTAAAAAACTAATTAAAGCTGCCAAAAAGGAAACAGAGAAGCACATTGCTAAGGAGAGCAAAACTAATCCCAAACTGTTCTTCAACTATATCAATAGTAAAAGAATAAAAGCTGAAAATGTAGGCCCCTTAAAAAATAGTGAGGAAAGAATGGTTGTAGATGACGAGGAAAAGGCTAACATATTAAACACCTTCTTCTCCACGGTATTCACGGTGGAAAATGAAATGCTAGGTGAAATCCTAAGAAACAAAGAAAACCCTATATTAAGGGTCACCAATGTAACCCAAGAAGAGGTGCGAAACCGGCTAAATAAGATTAAAATAGATAAATCTCCGGGTCCGGATGGCATACACCCACGAGTACTAAGAGAACTAAGTAATGTAATAGATAAACCATTATTTCTTATTTTTGGGGACTCTATAGCAACGGGGTCTGTTCCGCAGGACTGGCGCATAGCAAATGTGGTGCCAATATTCAAAAAGGGCTCTAAAAGTGAACCTGGAAATTATAGGCCAGTAAGTCTAACCTCTACTGTTGGTAAAATATTTGAAGGGTTTCTGAAGGATGTTATTCTGGATTATCTCAATGAGAATAACTATTTAACTCCATATCAGCATGGGTTTATGACAAATCGCTCCTGTCAAACCAATCTAATCAGTTTTTATGAAGAGGTAAGCTATAGGCTGGACCACGGTGAGTCATTGGACGTGGTATATCTCGATTTTTCCAAAGCGTTTGATATCGTGCCGCACAAGAGGTTGGTACACAAAATGAGAATGCTTGGTCTGGGGGAAAATGTGTGTAAATGGGTTAGTAACTGGCTTAGTGATAGAAAGCAGAGGGTGGTTATAAATGGTATAGTCTCTAACTGGGTCGCTGTGACCAGTGGGGTACCGCAGGGGTCGGTATTGGGACCTGTTCTCTTCAACATATTCATTAATGATCTGGTAGAAGGTTTACACAGTAAAATATTGATATTTGCAGATGATACAAAACTATGTAAAGCAGTTAATACAAGAGAAGATAGTATTCTGCTACAGATGGATCTGGATAAGTTGGAAACTTGGGCTGAAAGGTGGCAGATGAGGTTTAACAATGATAAATGTAAGGTTATACACATGGGAAGAAGGAATCAATATCACCATTACACACTGAACGGGAAACCACTGGGTAAATCTCACATGGAGAAGGACTTGGGGATCCTAGTTAATGATAAACTTACCTGGAGCAGCCAGTGCCAGGCAGCAGCTGCCAAGGCAAACAGGATCATGGGGTGCATTAAAAGAGGTCTGGATACACATGATGAGAGCATTATACTGCCTCTGTACAAATCCCTAGTTAGACCGCACATGGAGTACTGTGTCCAGTTTTGGGCACCGGTGCTCAGGAAGGATATAATGGAACTAGAGAGAGTACAAAGGAGGGCAACAAAATTAATAAAGGGGATGGGAGAACTACAATACCCAGATAGATTAGCGAAATTAGGATTATTTAGTCTAGAAAAAAGACGACTGAGGGGCGATCTAATAACCATGTATAAGTATATAAGGGGACAATACAAATATCTCGCTGAGGATCTGTTTATACCAAGGAAGGTGACGGGCACAAGGGGGCATTCTTTGTGTCTGGAGGAGAGAAGGTTTTTCCACCAACATAGAAGAGGATTCTTTACTGTTAGGGCAGTGAGAATCTGGAATTGCTTGCCTGAGGAGGTGGTGATGGCGAACTCAGTCGAGGGGTTCAAGAGAGGCCTGGATGTCTTCCTGGAGCAGAACAATATTGTATCATACAATTATTAGGTTCTGTAGAATGACGTAGATCTGGGGATTTATGATGGAATATAGGCTGAACTGGATGGACAAATGTCTTTTTTCGGCCTTACTAACTATGTTACTATGTTACTATGAATAGGGAACTGTAATGGCTCAAGGATAAAACCACAGCGCTTGGCAAATGACAAATCCATCAGATTCAGGGCAGCACCTTAATCTACAAACGCCATAACAGAGTAAGATGACAGAGAGCAAATCAAAGTAACAGACAAAATGAATTTAGGCTGTACAGTACCAATGGTGACCGATTTAGCAAAGTTTTTTGTGCGCTTAGAGCATGCTGAGATAACATGAGCTGAATCACCACAGTAAAAGCACAACCCATTCTGACGTCTATGATTTTGCCGTTCAATTCTGGTCAGAATCCTATCACATTGCATAGACTCAGGTTTCTGTTCAGAAAACACCGCCAGATGGTGCGCAGGTTTGCACTCCCGCAAACGCCGATCAATCTGAATGGCCAAAGCCATTGACTCATTCAGACTCGCAGGTGTGGGGAACCCCACCATAATATTTTTAAGGGCTTCAGAAAGACCTTTTCTGAAAATTGCCGCCAGGGCACACTCATTCCATTGAGTAAGCACTGACCATTTCCTTAATTTCTGACAATAGACCTCTGCTTCATCCTGACCCTGAGAGAGGGCCAGCAAAGCTTTTTCTGCCTGGTCCTCAAGATTAGGTTCCTCATAAAGCAATCCAAGCGCCAGAAAAAATGCATCCACATTAAGCAATGCCGGATCTCCTGGCGCCAGTGAGAAAGCCCAATCTTGATGGTTGCCACGTAACAAAGAAATAACAATTTTAACTTGCTGAGCAGGATCACCCGAGGAACGAGGTCTCAAAGAAAGGAATAACTTGCAATTATACTTAAAATTCAAAAACTTAGATCTATCACCAGAAAACAGCTCAGGAATAGGTATTTTAGGCTCTAACATAGGACTATGAACGACATAATCCTGAATGCTTTGTACTCTTGCAGTAAGATGATCCACACTAGAAGTCAAATTCTGAATATCCATGTCTACCGCTAAATTCAGAGCCACCCAGAGATTAAGGGGAGGAGAGAAGCAGGACACACTGCAGAGCAGAAAAAAAAAAAAATTGAACTCAGGATTTCTCTTATCCCACTTTTGCGATGCATTTAACACTTTTAGGCCTGTTGTACTGTTATGATCCTCAGTGGCTTAGGATCACAAATCTAACCAGCTAAGTCAGAGATAATAGGACGAGCTCTGGAGATGTGGTAACTGGACTGACCGCAAACCTGATCCTAACCGCACACACTATAGGTAGCCGTGGAACGTTTCCTGAAATTTTAGACGTCTCTTCACGGCCTGAGAAACTGACTACCCCTAGAGATAAAGTAAAGACCTCACTTGCCTCAGAGAAATAACCCCAAAGATATAGAACAGCCCCTCACAAATAATAACGGTGAGTTAAGAGGAAAAGACAAACGCAGAGATGAAACAGGTTAAGCAAATGAGGCCCGCTAACACTAGATAGCAGAAAATAGCAAGGGATCTGTGCGGTCAGTAAAAAACCCTATACAAAAATATCCATGCAGAGAATGCGAGAACCCCCACACCAACTAACGATGTGGGGGGAGCAACTCAGCACCCCAGAGCTACCAGCAAGCAGAGATATCACATATTAGCAAGCTGGACAAAACTCATCATATTCTAGGAAACATATTGAACACAGATGAGCAAGAATAAGCAAACAACTTAGCTTCTCTTGGAGAGACTGATAACGGATGTAGACAGGAGGAATCAGAATAGCACTGAATACAACGACAACAGGCAAGGAATGAAGGAACAGGTGGATTAAATAGGAAACCTGGCTAGCAGATGACGAGACAGCTGATCCCAGCCAGAAACCTGCAGAATAACAAAAAGAGCCACCAGGGGAGCCCAAAGAGAGAACTCACACAGTACCACTCACGACCACAGGAGGGAGCCCGGAAACAGAGTTCACAACAGCGTGGTGCAAGTCGCGATGAATAACGAGGACACAGGGTTGCAGTCTCTTTACCTCTTTACTGAAGGCTTCAGGATCCACAATCCAGAGCACTGCTAACAGGGCTGGCTGAGACCGGCCGGTCCAAAGGCACATCCAGAGTTTCCTTTGCAGGTGGAAATCAGTGCCTACCTTCTAGCGCCTGTGTGTTGTAGTACCTCCCTGCTGAGCACCACGGGATAGTCCTCACTACTGTTGTGTCTGTTTCTGATGTTCTTTCTCACCACTCTCTTTTCTGTTCTGATGTTCTTCTCCGTCCCCCAGATGATTTGGCTAGGACGCACCCGTATGACGTGTAGGCCTGGAGTTATTCTGGGACCCTAGAGACGCCGCTCTCCTACAATTGCCTCCTATGTCTGCTTATGTGATTTAGGTGAGACAGCCAACCTATAATTAACTGTCCTGCCGCTGTTTGAAGTAATGCTTGGAGCCCAATACTTCCTCGGCGTTCCGGCCACCGGCTACGCACCTCAGTAGGATGTTGCCACGATCTTAAGGCACGACTCCTTCTGGTTCTATCTCCTTTGTGCTGTGATCTCGTTTCTCACTTCTCCACAATAAACCTTGCTTCGTGTCCTTTCTTAGGATGCCACCGCAAAGGGTGCAGGCGCGGCTCAGTAACGTTCTGTCCTTTTTGCTAGGCCGCTGTCAGGATCCCACCCCTGACAGAGACCCCCCTGAATCTTCCCCGCAACACCCTCTGCCACAGGATGTTGCCTGGGCAAAACCCAGTCAGCTTCTCTCTAACTTCCTATCCAACCCCCAGTTTTACCAGATTGTGAGGAGTGGCCTAATACATAGTACCCTTAGCTCCCCCTGGAGGCCAGAGTGTAAAGTGTAATGTGTGACTGTGATACCTGGTCAGGTGAACTCCTTAAGTGCCATCAGACGTACCATCAATCCCCTTAGTGGCGGAGCGTCAGTACTGCAACGACCAGGACTCTGGGGCGCTGCACTAGCCTCTGCTGTCATGTAGGCAATATTGCCTTGCACAGGCGTGTACTCCGGAGGACAGAGAATGAACTTCAATCCAATATTGCGGCCAGCATGCAGCCAGCGGGTAAGGAAAGGGTGAATCAAACACCCGAAAACCCCGCCCATATGACCCAAAACTGGTCTCGCCAAATTCAGGTGACAGGTTCCCTTTAAGCCCTGCCCAGAGGTTGTATTCAACCACTCTCCCTGCTCCAGCAGCTGTCACTAGGCTAAATGCAGGATGTATCGGTCATGATGTGCCAGTCTGAAGGGAAAGTGGCCTGCAACTGTCCCTGGAGCTGAGACCCTCACTGTGAAGGAATGATTTTATATTGTGTGATACTTGAATTGTATAAAGACTTTACCTATTCATAAGGATTAGTGTTGAGCATTCCGATACCGCAAGTATCGGGTATCGGCCGATACTTGCGGGTATTGGAATTCCGATACCGAGATCCGATACTTTTGTGGTATCGGGTATCGGTATCGAAACAACATTAATGTAATAATGTGTAAAAGAAAGAATTAAAATAAAAAATATTGCTATACTCACCTCTCTGACGCAGCCTGGACCTCACGGAGGGAACCGGCAGCGTGTCCTGCCTCCCATGACGTCACGGCTTGTGATTGGTCGCGTCGCCCATGTGACCGCGATGCGACCAATCACAAGCCAGAACGTAATTTTAAAAATCCTGAAGGACCTGAAATTACGTCATGGCTTGCTGTGATTGGTCGCGTCGCGGCCACATGGGCGGCACGCGACCAATCACAAGCCGGGACTTCACGTAAGGAAGTAAACGCGCGAATTTTAAGCAAAGAACGCTGCCGGTTCCCTCGGTGAGGTGAGTATATCAATATTTTTTATTTTAATTCTTTCTTTTACACATTAATATGGATCCCAGGGCCTGAAGGAGAGTTTCCTCTCCTTCAGACCCTGGGAACCATCAGGGATACCGTCCGATACTTGAGTCCCATTGACTTGTATTGGTATCGGGTATCGGTATCGGATTGGATCCGATACTTTGCCGGTATCGGCCGATACTTTCCGATACCGATACTTTCAAGTATCGGACGGTATCGCTCAACACTAATAAGGATGAATTTCTACTGCGACATAAGAATGTCTAAGGCTAAGTTCACATTAGCATTCGGGGGCTTTGCGGAGGGCTGCGTACGCCCCCCGTTAAGCCCCTCCTATTTCCGCATACTTCTGCATGCATCCAGCGTACCTATCTTTAACATTGGGTGCACAGGACATGCGGATCTAGGCGGTGTATGTATGTAGATGCGTTGTTTTGACGCACCCGCCGACCGCACGGGAACGCAACAAGTTGCGTTTTGTAACCTCTGATGAGGAAATGCAGCCAGCCAATCGCAGTAATGCTACTACCAAGATGGCTATGGCATTACAGTGACTGGCAGGCAATCCTCGCATGTTTATTGGCTGTGTAACAGGTGCCAAAGACATGGGGTGAGGATTCGAGCATTACATCTGAGCACCAGACAATGCTCGTAGAGTGCCGAGCACATCCGAGCACCCAGATACTCAAGTGATATCCGAGTATGACCGATAACATCCTCATCCCTAGGCACAACCTATACACAAAAGTGTCCTGGTACAATTAAAAAAGGAGTGCTGATATTTACTGCAAAAACCTCATACAATTCTGTAACGGTAGAGTTTTATGCATCGTGTTAAAGTCTCACGCAAACAGCAATGCCAAACTCTGGTGGACCTAATGGTGCCATATTACCTGGACAATTTCCCCTAGAAGTAAGTATCAGAAAACGATCAGAAAATGACAAAAGACTCAACTCCGCATGACTGTCTTAGAACATTGGAGGCATATGGTGGCACAAGGAAAGTTACAGGTTGAATTCTAACTTCGAATTAGATAAACTATAAAAAAAAACGCGGCTAAAATATTTTATGATCACAATAAGTGGTTGTAAATGACAGATTGCCCCTAGAACACTCAGCTCTACTTATACTATCTACAAGTAATGACTAAACGACCAAAAATAATCACCGATTACTAAAATATTCCGCGAGAACAGCAGCATATTTCTTCATGAATTTTCTACTTCTTCCGCACTCCCGCCACATAAATGTTTCAGCGTTACAGAATATTGAAATATCTTCCATTTTCTATGGCTTGGAGAGAATCTGGAATGCTTGTTAATGTCAAACTGCTATTTTTCAACAGAGCCAAATGTGTCCGTCTGCTGACACAAAGCCCAAACTATTACCAATTATTGCAATTTACAGATGTACACGCGGTGCCTATTACTACGATCATTACCCTGGCAATTCAAAGCTCTCAGTATCACTGGCAGAGGAAAGTGCTCTCGGTAACCGCTTGGTATAAATTCTCTTTTTTCGGATTCTGAAACTTGCCGGCTACATTATTGATGTACTCGGCTCTTAATAAACTCTTTTTGTTAAAATGTTCCCCCTCAAAACGATCACATGACTGGTCGTCATGCAGAAACTTTCAGAGGTCAGTAGTAATCTGCAGGAGGAAGCAGCAGGAAGTGCTCTATTCCTCTGCAGCGCCTCTACAGGAGGTTTTATGCATTACATCGCTGGATCCTCCAGTAAAATAGACAGCTAATTGACAAACTAAACAAACGCATTCCTTTCCCATTACTAATAAAGTTGTAATAGGGTATTTCAAAATGTTTGTTTCTAAAGCAGGCACCCCCTCTAAGTGAGATTTCAAATATCGTGGTCATTAATGGGAATCTGTAAACTGTTTTTTTTTGTGTGTTTTTGATTCCAGTGATGTGCCACTTACCAGGCTGCGTGGTGCAGTTTTGATAGCAGTGCTCAGAATTCTGAGCTGTATACAGTTCCGCCCACACTCCCTGATTAGCAGCATCCTGTGTACACTGTCAGCAAGCTGCCAATCAGTGGGGGGGGGGGCGATTTTACACAAACTAGCCTTACTGCCCTGCACATGACACCTAATCCTGCGGTGATAATTTCCTGATGATAAAAGGCTCATTCTATTGAAGCTGCAGCAAGCTGCTGAGCAATGATACATTGTTAGAATTGGGTTCTCTGTGCCTACATTATGCAGCTACCAGATTAAATAGCAAAAACTTTCTTATAGATTCCTTGGATTTTACAGTATATACAGTGGTATGTAAACGTTTTGGCACCCCTGGTTAAAATTACTGTTATTATGAACAGTTAGCCAATTTAATGATGAAATGATCTCTAAAAGGCCTAAAGTTAAAGATGACATATTTCCTTTATATTGTAGGCCAAAAAAACTGTCATTTACATTGTAAAAATTACAAAAACGAATATGGGCCAGTGTAGATTTGCGTGCTCAGATAACTTTGACCAAGGTTTTAGACCTTAATTAGCCTGTTAGGGTTAGGGCTTGTTCACTATCATCGTTAGGGACTGTCAGGTGATGCAAATTTCCCAGCTTTATAAACATCCAGCCTCCTCTAACCTTGTGCCAAATAACAGCAGCCATGGGTTCTTCTAAGCCGCTGCCTAGCACTCTGAAAATCAAAATGGTGGAGGCCCACAAAGCAGGAGAAGGCTATAAGAAGATAGCACAGCATTTTCAAGTTGCCCTTTCCTCAGTTCAAAATATAATTAAGATATGGTCAGAAATAGTGGAGGTCAAGATAAGGTCTGGAAGACCAAGAAACACTTTGGTGAGAGCTGCTCTTAGGATTGCTAGAGAAGCAAATCTGAACCCCTGCTTGACTACAAAAGACCTTCAGTAAGATTTAGCAGACTCTGGGGTTGTGGTACTTTGTTTTGCTGGTCAGTGAAACCTGCACAAATATAGCCTTCATGGAAAAGTCATCTGAAGAAAACCTCTCCTGCGTCCTCACCATAAAATTGAGCATCAGAAGTATGCAAAAGAACCTCTAAACAAGCCTGATGCATTTTGGAAACAAGTCCTGTGGACCGATGAGGTTAAAATAGAACTCTGTGGCCGCAATGATCAAAGGTATGTGTGAAGAAAAAAGGCACAGAATTTCAGGAAAAGAACATCTCACCAACCATTAATCTTGGGGGTGGATCAATCATGCTTTGGGGTTGATATTTTGATATTTTTTTTGTGCACTTTATTTATTTTTACTTTTCGGGGAGCAGTTGGGCCCAGATGGCTTTGTAGACTGTGGCCTCTGTTCACACAGGACGCATTACAGTTAGCACTGGGCAGCCCGCCACAGGGCGCTATTAATAGGCTATGATCCATATTCTTTGCATTCTCTGTGTGAACACTGCTGCAGATTATTTGTTTTCACTGGTGTGCCGCGCGGCCAATCCCTGGTTGTAGGCTGGCTGTCTCATTTGGTATTACCGCACGTGTGTAGTTGCCATCTTTACTTGGGTCCTCTGCACCATGATAGTGCATTTGATTCAAGGCCTAGACAGGTAAGCACCTTTGCCTGTCTTTTTGGTGTTTTTTTCTAGAATAGTGGAGTTTTTTTTCCTCTTTTTACTCCTTTTGTGATTTATGCTTTGGGGTTGTGTTGCAGCCAATGGCACAGGGAACATTTCAGAGGTAGAGGGAATAATGGAGTCAATGAAATTTCAATAAATTCTTGATGCAAAGATAATACATCTGTAAAAAAGCTGAAGTTGAAATGAGGATGGCTTCTAAAAATGGATAATGACCCTAAACACACGTCAAAATCAACTATTGAGGACCTCAAAAGGCGCAAGATGAAGGTTTTACAATGGCCCTCACAGTCACCTGATCTGAAAATCATTGAGAATCTGTGGCTAGAACTCAAAATAGCAGAGCATGCAAAATGACCCAGGAATCTCACAGAACTGGAAGAATTCTCCAAGGAAGAATAGATGAAAATCCCTCAAACAACTGTTAAAAGACTTGTCTGGCTAGAAAAAGAGTTTACAAGCTGTAATGCTTGCAAAAGGGGTTGCTACTAGGTAGTAACCAACCCAAAGTTTTGTAACTGCCTATTTTCCTTTTTGTAATTTTTATAATGTAAAAGATGAAAATGCATATTTTTTATTTTTTACATAAAATACAAAGGAAATTTGTCGTCTTTAACTTTAATTCTTTTAGAGATCATTTCATCTTCAACTTTCTTAACTGTTCACAATAAAAGTAATATTGATCATGGGGTACCCAAAATTTTACATGCTATTGTACATGAATTCCTGTAACTGAATATCGGGCATTTAAAAAAAAAAAAAGTTTAGGTACTCTTCAAGAATTCTAATCTATGGGAAAGTTTCCAAACTTTTCATTATACCGGTTATAACTTTCGTGTTGTGTGAATCAGTTGGAAAAGATTTTGTTTTGAGCATCAAGTTCAATGGGAATATGAGGCTATGTCTAAATTTTACGAGTGAAAAGCAGATTGAAATCGATTTGCGAATTTGCAGATTGATTACTCATCCCACGTTTAGACTTTTAATGAAATCGTTTCATTGAGTGATGTTAATATGTAGCCCCTCACTAGGAGAACTCTTTTTCGTAAAAATGTTTATCTCACTTAAAGGGAAACTGCAGAAATAATGGTATATGCTTCAAAATAATTGCTTTATGTACAGAGCTGTTATTTGGGCACTACGACCCCATTTCATTCCTTTTGTGCCTTTTCTGTTGGGAGCAAAAGTTTGTATTTTAATTTCTTCTCCATATTCATTATGGCTTTTGTGCCGCTTTTATGCTATTTTTTTTTAGTCCTTGAATAGTTTTTTATTGTCCTGATGTTTTCTGCTAAGTCGTCTTGTAATTGCAAAGTTTTTGCACAGTAGTACCCCAATACGAAACCTCGATTTTGCATAGTTGAAGATTGCAAAATTTTTAAACTTTTTGAACGGTTTATGAGACATTCTACTCTAAACAGGCATGAAAATAGCATCCTTTTATCTGTGCAAAATTCATTCAGCATTGCCTCACCATTTCCACGCATTTTGCCTTTCTTGCTTATGGCAAGACCTTACAAGTTGCTGTGTGTGACCCCGTGACCATTGCTCGGCCTGGGTTCATCTTGGCTGCCTCGGCATCATGCGATTTCAATCGCGGCTTGCCGATGGGGACAAAGCAGATGTAGAGCTACATTGACGGAAAGAAAAAAAATATATGATTTTTGAATGTGGAGATGCGAAACTGAAAAAAATTCTTCCAAAAGTTGACAGCTGATAAAATAGATAAATTAATTAAAAAAAAAATTGGAAATTTTCGTAAAATTCAAGATAGCTTTAATTATTAAGAATTACATCAGTTCGGTTCTGCTCCGGTGTTTCTGCAGCTGAAAGCAGCAATCTGTATTTCTTTAGTGGGTGCACAGCCATTACTGTACCCAGCGCTCAACACACAAATCACATTTTTCATCCAGCAGCCGATGAGACACTGCTCCTACGCTAACTCCAGAGCAAATCATTCCCACAGCTCTCAGTGGGCGTCCTCACACATCTCAGAGGAGGAAATCACCATCGTTCTCAACATTTAATAACACAGACAAAACTGATCACATCTCCGAGACAGGGAAACAAAGATGCGTAGGAAACAAGAGAAGGTTACCTAAGAACAAGATATGGGTAGAGTACATAAAGATGTGAAATTTACCGTTGTCTTCTCACTTTAATTTTAAGGGTAAATCGAATTTGGACAATATAGAGTATGGACAAACCCAACACTAAAGTAGATAGAAGGATCACAACACACAGCAGCATATAGTGCAATACCGAGGTGAGAGATTGACGATGACATGTATCACACCAGCAGGTAAATAAATACATCAGGCTTCAGGGAAGAAAGATTGTGTAGGGAACCCAAGAGTAGTTTTTAGTGATTTAGGGGAAATCCAATGTAAACTACATGTTAATTAGCCTGAAAGTGAATTGGTCAGTAGGGATGAGAGGACCCGTGGAAGTTTGGGTTCAGCGGGTTTGGCCAAAATTCGGTTTGGGTACCCACACTTGACCCCGGACCCGAACCCTATATAAGTCCAAGGGGACCTGAACTTTTGTGCTGTAAAATGGCTTTAAAATGGTCATAGTAAGGACTAGGGGGCTGCAAAAGGAAGAAAAAAGGGGGTTAGAGGAGGACAATTGCACTGAAAACTTACGTGGCTAGGAAAATAACTTAAAATAACATAGAATAAAAAAAAGTAATAATCTTGAACCAACAGGAGGAGGTCCAAGTGAAGAAGTTGAGCAGTGCCTTGCATGTGTATTTTACTGTGGTTGCTAATAAATTTAACCCCTTTGAGACTTTGCCCTTTTTCATTTTTGCGTTTCTGTTTTTCGCTCCCCTTCTTCCCAGAGCCATAGCTTTTTATTTTTCCATTAATACGGCCATGTTAGGGCTTGTTTTTTGCAGGACAAGTTGTAATTTTGAACAATACCATTGGTTTTACCATATAGTGTTCTCAAAAATGGGAAAAAAATTCCAAGTGCGGTGAAATAGCAAAAAAAATTCCACAAAGTTTTTTTGGATTTTTTTTTACCATGTTCACCAAATGCTAAAACTGACCTGCTATCAGAGGTGTATCAAGCGTTTCTGGCACCCGGGGCAAGAATTCATTTTGGCGCCCCCCCAAGGACATATGCCCCCCGTCAGCCCCATCATTGCCCTCTCCTCCTCCACCATCCCCATCATTGCTCTCTCCCCGTCAGCCCCATCATTGACCTCTCCTCCCCCCACACACACACCATTCACTTCTCTGCACATTCCCCTGCAGCGCGATACACACACACACACCCAATACTGAGCCACACACACACACATTCACACACACACATTCACACACACACACACACACACACACACATATTCACACACACATTCACACACACACACACATACACACACATTCACACACACACACATACACACATTCACACACACACACATTCACACACACATTCACACACACACACACACACACACACATTCACACACACATTCACACACACATTCACACACACATTCACACACATACACACACACTCACACACACACATACACACACACACATACACACATTCACACACACACACATACACACACACACTCACACACACACATACACACATTCACACACACTCACATACACACACATTCACACACCCCTCTCACCTCTCCTCGCGCTCTGGCGCAGCATCTCCATCGCCTTCCTCTGACACAGCTGGCCACTGAATGATGACGTCATCCAGCGGTGCATCTGTGTGAGAGGAAGCAAGAGGAAGCAGGAAGACAGATCGCTGGGCAGTGGAGCTGCAGGGATTTCTCCCTGCCCGCCGCAGCCACTCTGCAGGGGCTCCCCTCCACCTCTGCACACATTGGGAGCCGGCACTCTGCAGCTTCTCTGTGCCGGCTGTCAGCTTGACAGTCGGCACAGAGAACAGCTGACTCCCAGACCGGGGGTGGCAGAATGCAGCCGCCGGGGGAGACACTGCGGACCGCTGAATTAGGCGGCCCAACTGCACCCCCCTGCCAGCTGCGCCCGGGGCACATGCCCCGGCTGCCCCCCCCAGATACGCCACTGCCTGCTATTATGATTCTCCAGGTCATTACGAGTTCATAACATGTCTAGGTTCTTTTTTATTTAAGTGGTGAATTTTTTTTCCAAAGTTTGTTAACCCCTTAACCCCTGAAGCTTTTTTTGTTTTTTCGTTTTCGTCTTTCGCTCCCCTTCTTTACAGAGCCATATCTTTTTTATTTTTCCATCAATATGGCCATGTGAGGGCTTTTTTTTTGTGGGACGAGTTTTACTTTTGAACAATAACATTGGATTTACCATGTCTTGTAACTGAAAACGGGAAAAAAATTCCAAGTGCAATGAAATTGCAAAAAAAGTGCAATCCCACACTTGTTTTTCCTTTTTTTTTGCTAGGTTCACTAAATGCTAAAACTGAACTGTCATTATGATTCTCCAAGTCATTACGAGTTCATAGACACCAAACATGTCTAGGTTCTTTTTTATCTAAGTGGTAAAAGAATTAACATTTTGCTTAAAAAAAAAATTGTGCAAGTTTCTGAGACCCGAAGCGTCTCCATTTTTCGTGATCTGGGGTTGGGTGAGGGTTTAATTTTTGTGTGCCGAGCTGAAATTTTTAATGATACCACTTTTGAGCAGATACGTTCTTTTGATCACTCGTTATTGCATTTTAATGCAATGTCGCGGCGACCAAAAAAAGGTAATTCTGGCGTTTTGATCTTTTTCTCGCTATGCAGTTTAGCGGTCCCTGGTTAATCCTTTCTTTATTGATAGATCGGGTGATTACGAACATGGTGATACCAAATATGTCTATGTTTCAGTTTTTTATTGCTTTATTTTGATTGGGCCAAAAGGGGGTGATTTGAACTTTTATGTTGTTTTATTTTTTAAAATTTTTTTAAACACATTTTTTTAAAATTTTGGCATGCTTCAATAGCCTTCAAAGGAGGCTAGAAGCATCCACTATTCGATCACCCCTGCTACATAGAGGTAATGCACAGATCACCTCTATGTAGCTAAATTATAACATTACCCCGGAAGCCCACCACAAAGCTGGGGATACTGCCAGATGACGTACTATCCCGGGGGTTAAAAAAAATTGCACCATTTCCGAGACACGTAGTCTCTATTTTTCGTGATCTCGGGTTGGGTGAGGGCTTATTTTTTGCGTGCCGAGCTTACAATTTTATTGATGCTATTTTGGTGCAGCTACAATCTTTTGATCGCCCATTATTGCATTGTAATGCAATGTTGCGGTGACCAACAAAACGTAATTCTGGCGTTTTGACTTTTTTTCTCTCTACGCCATTTAGCGATCAGGTTAATCCTTTTCTTCTATTGATAGATCGGGCGATTCTGAACGCGGCGCTACAAAATATGTGTAGGTTTGATTATTGTATTGATTTATTTTGAATGGGGTGAAAGGGGAGTGATTTAACCTTTTATATGTTTTTTATTTTTTTTAAATATTTTAAAAACATTTTTTTTTATTTTTTGCCATTCTTCAAAAGTCTACATGGGAGACTAGAAGCTGCCATAACCCGATCGGCTCTGCTACATACAGGCGATGATCAGATTACCTGTGTGTAGCAGAATACCTCACTTGCTATGTGCGCCGACCATGAGCAATCCGGCAGTGACAACCATAAAGTAGTCCTCTGGTTGTCACACCAACCCATCGGTGACCCGCAATCACATGACGGAGGTCATTGATGGGCGAATTTCCAGCCCAATGGCCAGAAGATCGCGTTAAATGCCGCTGTCAAAGTTTGACAGTGACATTTAATGGATTCCTCCCACGGCCGTTCCAGGCGCATATCAGCTGTTCAAAGCAGCTGACATGTGCCAGAAAAGATACCGGCTCAAACCTGGAGCCCACATCAAATGGAGAGAAGCGACCTGCGCAATAATAGTACGGCGCAGGTCACGAAGGGGTTAAAAAACCACATGGGGTCCAACCTATTTTTAATAACTAGCCAAGCTGGGAGCTGTCTGCTTTGCTTTTGCTGGTAATTAAAAATAGGGGTAGCGGAGGTACCCTAAAAAATGCAATGGGTTCCCCCCATTTTTAATAACCAGCAAAGGCAAAGCAGACAGCTGGGGGTTGATATTAATAGGCTGGAAAGCGACATGGATATTGGCTCCTTATCAGTCTAATAAGACCAGCCCTCAGCCGCCCCAGAAATGTCGCATCCTTTTGACTCTGGTGTTTAGCCTTGGCTCTTCCCGATTTCCCTGGTGCATTGGCAATCGGGGTAATGGGATTTTGGGGTTGATGTCAGCAGCTGGCCCTGATATCAAGCCCATGTGTAAGTAATGGAGAGGCCTCTGTCAGACACCCTCATTACTAACCCTGTAGCCAAAAGAAATAAGCACACACACAAAAGTTATTTATTTGAAATAATCAGTCCCCGACAATTTCACTCGTTTACCCATTTATTAAAAAAAAATAATATTAATAATTCTCACCGGTCTGCCATAGTCTCCATCTTCTTCCTCCAGTGTATGGCGGTCTATTCGGAAAATGAAACTCCATACACTGGAGCAGCAGCCACTGCTGGGTCTCATGCTGTACTCCATGAGACCTTGTCACTGTGAACTTTGTTGACATCAGTAAGGTTACCTCAATTCACAGGCGCTGATTCTCATGAGGGCAGCGCGAGAGCTGAAATAATGAGCGGTGACATTTTCAATTTTTCAAGGACAGAATACAAAATAAATCTATTTGATTTGTTTGCCATAATCAGCCAAGATATTTTTAGCTCAAGTACAGACTGCAATGACCGGACCACCGCAAATCTCCTGGGCCGAACACAACAGTTTAGAGAGACTCATGGCTAGCCTGAACATTGCTGTTCATACTTGGCTTTTTTAGGCATAGACAGTGAATTGCAACCACAATCATCCATTTTGGAGGCTATTAAGAGGTACATTTGGACAAACAATTGGAAGAGATACCATATTACATAGTTACATAGTTATTAAGGTTGAAGGAAGACTGTAAGTCCATCTAGTTCAACCCATAGCCTAACCTAACATGCCCTAACATGTTGATCCAGGGGAAGGCAAAAAAAACCCATGTGGCAAAGAGTAACTCCACCATGGGGAAAAAAAATTCCTTCCCGACTCCACATACGGCAATCAGACTAGTTCCCTGGATCAACGCCTTATCAAGGAATCTAGTGTATATACCCTGTAACATTATACTTTTCCAGAAAGGTATCCAGTCCCCTCTTAAATTTAATTAATGAATCACTCATTACAACATCATACGGCAGAGAGTTCCATAGTCTCACTGCTCTTACAGTAAAGAATCCGCGTCTGTTATTATGCTTAAACCTTCTTTCCTCCAGACGTAGAGGACGCCCCCTTGTCCCTGTCTCAGGTCTATGATTAAAAAGATCACCAGAAAGGTCTTTGTACTGTCCCCTCATATATTTATACATTAAAATAAGATCACCCCTTAGTCTTCGTTTTTCCAAACTAAATAGCCCCAAGTGTAATAACCTATCTTGGTATTGCAGACCCCCCAGTCCTCTAATAACCTTGGTTGCTCTTCTCTGCACCCGCTCCAGTTCAGCTATGTATTTCTTATACACCGGAGACCAGAACTGTGCACAGTATTCTAAGTGTGGTCGAACTAGTGACTTGTATAGAGGTAAAATTATGTTCTCCTCATGAGCATCTATGCCTCTTTTAATACATCCCATTATTTTATTTGCCTTTGTAGCAGCTGCCTGACACTGGCCACTGAATATGAGTTTGTCATCCACCCATACACCCAGGTCTTTTTCATTGACGGTTTTGCCCAGAGTTTTAGAATTAAGCACATAGTTATACATCTTATTACTTCTACCCAAGTGCATGACCTTACATTTATCCCCATTAAAGCTCATTTGCCATTTATCAGCCCAAGCTTCTAGTTTACATAAATCATCCTGTAATATAAAATTGTCCTCCCCTGTATTGATTACCCTGCAGAGTTTAGTGTCATCTGCAAATATTGAAATTCTACTCTGAATGCCCCCTACAAGGTCATTAATAAATATGTTAAAAAGAAGAGGGCCCAATACTGACCCCTGTGGTACCCCACTGCTAACCGTGACCCAGTCCGAGTGTGCTCCATTAATAACCACCCTTTGTTTCCTATCCCTGAGCCAGCTCTCAACCCACTTACACATATTTTCCCCTATCCCCATTACTCTCATTTTATGTAACAACCTTTTGTGTGGCACCGTATCAAAAGCTTTGGAAAAGTCCATATATACTACGTCCACTGGGTTCCCTTGGTCCAGTCCGGAACTTGCCTCTTCATAGAAGCTGATCAAATTAGTCTGACATGAACGGTCCCTAGTAAACCCGTGCTGATACTGGGTCATGAGGTTATTTCTCTTCAGATACTCCAGCATAGCATCCCTTAGAATGCCCTCCAGGATTTTACCCACAGTAGAGGTTAAGCTTACTGGCCTATAATTACCGAGTTCAGTTTTTGCCCCTTTTTTGAATATTGGCACCACATTTGCTATACGCCAGTCCTGTGGTACAGACCCTGTTATTATGGACTCTTTAAAGATTAAAAATAATGGTCTATCAATGACTGTACTTAATTCCTGCAGTACTCGGGGGTGTATCCCATCCGGGCCCGGAGATTTATCAATTTTAGTGATTTTTAGACGCCGCTGTACTTCCTGCTGGGTTAAGCAGGTGACATTTAATGGGGAATTTTTATCACTAGTCATTTTGTCTGCCATGGGATTTTCTTTTGTAAATACTGATGAAAAAAAGTCATTTAGCAGATTGGCTTTTTCCTCATCCTCATCCACCATTTCACCCAGACTATTTTTAAGGGGGCCAACACTGTCATTTTTTAGTTTCTTACTATTTATATAGTTAAAGAATATTTTGGGATTATTTTTACTCTCTCTGGCAATGAGTCTCTCTGTCTCAATCTTTGCTGCCTTGATTTGCTTTTTACAGAATTTATTTAATTTTCTGTATTTATTTAATGCCTCCTCACTACCTACTTCCTTTAATTCTCTAAATGCTTTCTTTTTGTCCCTTATTGCGCCCCTTACAGCTCTATTTAGCCATATTGGTTTCCTCCTATTTCTAGTATGTTTATTCCCATACGGTATATACTGTGCACAGGTCCTATCCAGGATGCTAATAAACGTCTCCCATTTTCTTTGTGTATTTTTGTGTCTCAGGATATCGTCCCAGTTAATTGCACCAAGATCCTCTCTCATCCGTTGGAAATTTGCCCTCCTGAAGTTTAGTGTCCTTGTCACCCCCCTACTACCCATCTTATTAAAGGTTACATGAAAACTTATTATTTTGTGATCACTATTCCCCAAGTGACCCCCAACCCTTATATTTGATATGCGGTCTGGCCTGTTGGTTAATATTAGGTCTAGCACTGCCCCCCTCCTTGTTGGGTCCTGAACCAGTTGTGAAAGGTAATTGTCTCTCATAGTTGTCAAAAACCGATTACCTTTGCTGGAACTGCAGGTTTCTGTTCCCCAATCTATTTCAGGGTAGTTGAAGTCCCCCATAATAATGACTTCTCCTTGAGTCGCAGCTTCATCTATTTGCTTTACGAGGATATTCTCCATTGCTTCCATTAGTTTTGGAGATTTATAACAAACCCCTATCAGTAATTTATTATTTTTTCCCCCTCCCCTTATCTCCACCCACAGGGACTCTACATTTTCATTAAATTCACCTATATTATCACGCAGGATGGGTTTTAAGGAAGATTTTACATACAGACACACCCCTCCCCCTCGCTTATCTGTACGATCATTTCTGAACAGGCTATAGCCCTGCAAGTTAACAGCCCAGTCATGGCTCTCATCCAGCCACGTCTCAGATATCCCCACCATGTCATAATTATGCTCCAACAACATTAGTTCTAATTCATCCATTTTGTTGGCGAGGCTTCTGGCATTAGTATACATGCACTTGATGTTACTCTCTGTACCTCTATTCTTTCTTAAATTACTAACTGTTCTAACCCCACCCCCCATGCCACCGCCACCCCCAACTTCCTTATTTGTGCCCAGGTCTCTATCTGCACTATCTTCCCCTCCTATAAAATGAATACCCTCCCCCCCATTCCCTAGTTTAAACACTCCTCCAACCTTCTAACCATTTTCTCCCCCAGCACAGCTGCACCTTCCCCATTGAGGTGCAGCCCGTCCCTAGCGTAGAGCCTGTAGCCAACTGAGAAGTCATCCCAGTTCTGCAGGAACCCAAACCCCTCCTTCCTACACCAATTCTTGAGCCACAATATATTGGTGGCCGATTTATTAAACAATTTGGTGTAAAACTGAAATTAGGAAAAAAAAATTGTTCCACAGACAGTAGAGGTAAAATTATTGCAACATTTAGTGTTTTTAAACCAGCTCCAATTTTTGGAAAATTAGATAGAACCTATTGGGCAGAGTGGTTCCAATGTGTCTTACGATGCATGGAATGAGTCGGTAAAAATAGTGCACATATTGCCAAATTTATTAAAAGAGCGCATGTAGCATAACATATTGGGGCAATTCTGTAGGTATGTTGTACATTTTCTTGTATCTCCTTATGACTTGCATTCATGCACGCCAATTATGAATTCCAGAAAATTGTATATTTTTTGTTGTACTTTATGTTTCCACATTTCTGATCTAAGGGGAAAGGTTTGCATTTGTGGAGAGTGATATGCCAGGCCTGGCACAAAAGTATGAGGATAATTAGATCCTTTGGATGCTCCTCTGGGAAATTAAATAAGCAAATTGTCTCTTCAGAGAGTAACTTGAACTGTTGGAAGCAGCGATCCTACATGTCATTATCAACCCTTTAACGAGCCTTGCAAGATGACTTGGGATAAAAGCCAAATCAATATCTGAATTTACAGACACGGTACTTTGTGATATTGCCACTCGTCAGTAAAGAGTATGAGATCTGATTTGGAAGGGCTAAGACTGTGATCTAAAGGGGTAAGGTTTCTCCTTGTGGAAAGTGACATGCCAGGTCTGGCATGCCAGTATGAGGAGACTTAAACTCTTACAAAAATGTCTAAGAGGTTCTTAGAAAAAAATGAGTCCAAGAAGGGTTGGCCAATCTCCAATGCACGTTAGATGTCTCCTAGAAAGCAGTTTTTCTCCAACATTTTCTTTGCCGTGATGTCCCAGTTAGAGATGAATTAAAAAAATTTGAGTAGAATTGAATTCTACTTGAATTATACTAAAAAACCTTTGTAAGTCCCTTTTGCGCATATTCAGCAAATTTGCTTGACTGTAAAGAGCCATTCAAAGGTTAAAAGAAAACAATGTGTACTCATGTTTCTCAGCTCTCCTGCCTCTCCGCTCCTCACTATCACACATCCAGTCTTCTTCGCACCTTATCACAGCCGCAAGCGCCGAATTCCCAGGCTTCTGAGCGTTCTGAGAGATAGAGGATTAGACAAGACTGGACCAAGCGTTCCAGGAGTTAGGAGATAAAGGTATACATATGCATGCATACCTTTATCAGCATAAATGAGTACACCAAATTGACAAACAAGATTTTAATGAACATCTCACTGAACAATTTCCAAAAAATAGATAAGACTGTTTAATAAAACATGACAACTCATAACATGACAGTATGGTTAATAATATAACTGTCTTTACAAAATCTTCAGTTTTACTCAAATTAGTTGATGTAAAAAATGAATACACCTCACTGATGATGTGAAAGTGAATACATCGAGTCTTCGAGGCCTGGAATGAACAAGTTGGCGATGTATTGCAACATATCAGATACTAGCGAATTAAAGGAATATAGATACTCAATAGCATAAAACAAAAGTAAATTTTATTTAGAAATACAAAAAAATATATTGTGTAAGTAAAATACAACAGCATGACAGAATGCATGGCAAATTCCAGCATGCGGACAGGAGGAAGAACGACCAGTACACTGAGAGATAGGGCACACTACCGAGTCTGACCTGGGTGAGTCTAGAGTGGTATAATACGATATGCTTAATCTGAGGTAAAAGTCACAGAGGTTACCTCCCCTTTGAGAAAGCCATCGTGCGAAACGCGCGTCAGGGGTAGCGGGAAGGAAACACACAGACCGTGACCAACTATGGGTAAGTCTCCATTAGGTGGAGGCCATTGGCAATATTTATCTATGAGTATGTAGTATACGGAGAGGGCGGCGTTCCCTCTGTGACTTTTACCTCAGATTAAGCATATCGTATTATACCACTCTAGACTCACCCAGGTCAGACTCGGTAGTGTGCCCTATCTCTCAGTGTACTGGTCGTTCTTCCTCCTGTCCGCATGCTGGAATTTGCCATGCATTCTGTCATGCTGTTGTATTTTACTTACACAATATATTTTTTTGTATTTCTAAATAAAATTTACTTTTGTTTTATGCTATTGAGTATCTATATTCCTTTAATTCGCTAGTATCTGATATGTTTCCTTGGGAGTGATGCTCCTCTAGAGATTTTTCTTACATTGGGAGAGCTTTTTCTGACTACTTATCATGCTCTCAGCCATTTATAGATGCTTATTGATTATTGTGTATAGATGTATTGCAACATTTGTCTTTTTTTATTCTTTAAAAAAAAACTCATTTAGAGTCATCATGGATGGAGAGTGATGACAGATTGTCTCTTCAGAATTCCACATATGTGTTCAGTTGGGTTCAGATCAGGAAACACTTGGCCACTGAACCTCTTTCACCCTGTTCTTCAGAAATGTGTGCTTTGGATCATTGTCATGTTGGAAAAGATCATGTCTAACACAGTACATCTGTGAATTCATGATCAATGAAGTGTAGCTCTCCGATATCAGCAGCCCTCATGAAGCCCCACATACCTTATGGACACTGTCACCACCATGTGTCACTGTAGGCATCATACATTTCTCTTTGTACTCCTCACCTTTGTGACACCATACAGTTTTGAAGCCATCACTTCCAAAAACATCTCATCACACCAGAGTATAGAGTCCTAGTAGTCTTCATATATTTCAGCATGGGCCCTGGCAAATTGAAGGGACTTTTTTGTACATGAGCTTTAGGAGAGGCTTCCATCGTGAAATACAGCCATGCATGCCGTTCCTCTGCATTGTACAACGTATTGTGTCAAGGGAAACACTCACCCCAGTTTGGATTTCCACTCTTTAGCTAACTGTAGTGAACTTGCATGTCGATTTTCTTTAACCACCCTTCTCCGAAGATGCTCCTATTTAGATGTTATCTTCCATAGTTGCCCGAACATCTCTGTGAGATGGTTGCCATTCCATTTTTTTCCCTACATTTTTATTTCAATTTTGCTCCAGTATTCTGACTGATAAGTAAAGCTTAACTGATCTTCATGTAGCCTTACCCTTTCTTGTGTAAAGAAATTATTTTCTTTCTCAGGTCTTGTGACATTTCTCTTCCACATTGTGCCATTGCTGACAGCTACGTCACGGCCTTTTATAGTCACAGTGTAAACAATAATTAGACTGACCTGTGATTGAGTAACGTAATTGGAATTTTGTAATCTAAAGTTTGGCTTTATGGGTGAGAGAAACCAGCACCAAACATCATGGGAAATACCTTTTGCAGTCTCTTGTAGCAAGCAGCAGTTCTTATAGCTTCTCTGACCTTATGCTTCACTGAGGCGGAAAAGCATCATGTGGAATCCAGAGGAGAAGAAAGGAGCAAGTGGCACTGGGAGGTCAGTTGAACATGAATCTTCTTTTATTTGAGACAATACATGGACGCAGGGCAGTGGGTAACATTGTGGACAATGGCCGTTTCATGTCAATCAGACAAGATTTTACCCGCTCCCCTGCATCCACATATTGTGTCAAATAAAAGAAGGTTCATGTTCCACTGACCTCTAAGTGCCACTTGCTCCTTTCTTAAACTTTAGCTTTGCTCCTAAGACTTTTTTTTGGGGTGCAATCAGTTTTTCAATATAGTCTTGAACTAATTTGTTAGGAAAATTACTTTTTTTGTAAATGCAAAATTACTAATTTTGTTTCCTACAAATGGACCAGATTTGTGGAAGTATTTTTTATTACGGTAACGTACAAAATGTTGATTCTGAAGGGAAACTGAAGGTTTTTCTAATAAATCTGGTAGGGTGTACAAAAATATATATGTACTAGCTGAAGAGCCCGGCGTTGCCTGGGCATAGTAAATATCTGTGGTTAGTTATAGCACCTCACTTCTCTTATTTTCCCATCACGCCTCTCATTTTCCCCCTCACATCTCTCATTTTCTCCCTTACACCTCTCATTTTTCCCCTCACTCCTCTTATTTATCCCCTCACTCCTCTCATTCCCCCCTAACACTTGTCATTTCGACCTCACATCTGTCATTTTCCGATCACTCCACTATTTTCCCTCACTCCTCTCATTTTGCACTCACACCTTTTCATATTCACCTCACACCTCTCATTTTCCCTTCAGCATATACATGTTTGTCATCTCCCTTATATATAGTATACACCTGTATGTCAACTCCTGTATATAGTATATATCTGTATGTCGTCTCCCCTGTAAATAGTATATACCTGCTGTATGTCATCTCCTCCTGTATAATGTATATACCTATGTGTCATCTCCTCCTGTATATAGTATATACCTGTATGTCATCTCTTCTGTATATACTATATACCTGTATGTCATCTCCTCCTATATATAGTATATATCTGTATGTCATCTCCTGTATATAGTATATACCTGCTGTATGTCATCTCCTCCTCTATATACCTATGTGTCATCTCCTCTTTTATATAGTATATACCTGTATGTCATCTCCTGTATATAGTATATACGCGTGTCATCTCCTCCTGTATATAGCATACACCTGTAAGTCATCTCCTCCTGTATATAGTATATACCTGTGTGTCATCTCCTCCTGTATATAGTATGTACCAGTATGTCATCTCCTCCTGTATATAGTATATACCTGTGTGTCATCTCCTCCTGTATATAGTATGTACCTGTATGTCATCTCCTCCTGTATATAGTATATACCTGTGTGTCATCTCCTCCTGTATAGTATATACCTGTGTGTTATCTGCTCCTGTATATAGTATATATCTGTGTCATCTCCTCCTGTATATAGTATATACTGTACGTGTGTCATCTCCCCTGTATATAGTACATACCTCTGTGTCATCTCCTCCTTTATATAGTATATACCTGTGTGTCATCTCCTCTTGTATATAGTACATACCTGTGTGTCATCTCCCCTGTATATAGTATGCACCTGTATGTCATCTCCTCCTGTATATAGTATATACGCGTGTCATCTCCTCCTGTATATATTATACACCTGTAAGTCATCTCCTCCTGTATATAGTATATACCTGTGTCATCTCCTCCTGTATATAGTATATACCTGTGTGTCATCTCCCCTGTATATAGTATATACCTGTGTGTCATCTCCCCTGTATATAGTATATACCTGTGTGTCATCTCCCCTGTATATAGTATGTACCTGTATGTCATCTCCCCTGTATTTAGTATATACCAGTGTCATCTCCTCCTGTATATAATATAATAATATAATAATAATTTTTATTTATATAGTGCCAACATATTCCGCAGCGCTTTACAACTTATAGAGGGAACTTGTACAGACAATAGACATTATAGCATAACAGAAATCACAGTTCAAAACAGATACCAGGAGGAATGAGGGCCCTGCTCGCAAGCTTACAAACTATGAGGAAAAGGGGAGACACGAGAGGTGGATGTATATAGTATATACCTGTGTGTCATCTTCCCTGTATATAGTATGTACCTGTATGTCATCTCCCCTGTATATAGTATATACCAGTGTGTCATCTCCTACTGTATATAGTATATACCTGTGTGTCATCTCCCCTGTATATAGTATTTATGTGTGTGTCATCTCCTCCTGTATATAGTATATACCTGTATGTCATCTCCTGTATATAGTATATACCTGTGTGTCATCTCCCCTGTATATAGTATATATGTGTGTGTCATCTCCCCTGTATATAGTATATACCTGTGTGTCATCTCCTCCTGTATATAGTATATATGTGTGATCTTTCCTGTATATAGTATATACCTGTATGTCATCTCCTCCTGTATATAGTATATACCTGTAAGTCATCTCCCCTGTATATAGTATATACCTGTATGTCATCTCCTCCTGTATATAGTATATACCAGTGTGTCATCTCCTCCTGTATATAGTATATACCTTTGTGTCATCTCCCCTGTATATAGTATATATGTGTGTGTCATCTCCTCCTGTATATAGTATATACCTGTATGTCATCTCCTCCTGTATATAGTATATACCTGTGTGTCATCTCCCCTGTATATAGTATATACTAGACTGTGGCCCGATTCTAATGCATCGGGTATTCTAGAATATGCATGTCCCCGTAGTATGTGATTCGCGGCAGACTGTGCCCGTCGCTGATTGGTCGAGGCAACCTTTATGACATCATCGTCGCCATGGCAACCATTATGACATCATCGTCGCCATGCTGTGCCCATCTCTGATTGGTCGAGGCCGCCCGACAAACCGTCGACCACTCCATATAAGGTATGGTCTACAAACCGCCAACCACTCCATATAAGGTATGGTCTACAAACCGCCGACCACTCCATATAAGGTATGGTCTACAAACCGCCGACCACTCCATATAAGGTATGGTCTACAAACCGCCGACCACTCCATATAAGGTATCCTGTTTGTAGACCATACCTTATATGGAGTGATTTCCAGGACAGACAGACAGACAGACAGACAGACAGAAAGACAGACAGACAGACAGACAGACAGACAGACAAACAGACGGAAAAACCCTTAGACAATTATATATATAGATGTGTGTGTCATCTCCCCTGTATATAGTATATACCTGTGTGTCATCTCCCCTGTATATAGTATATATGTGTGTGTCATCTCCCCTGTATATAGTATATACCTGTGTGTCATCTCCCCTGTATATAGTATATATGTGTGTGTCATCTCCCCTGTATATACTATATACCTGTGTGTCATCTCCTCCTGTATATAGTATATATCTGTGGGTCATCTCCCCTGTATATAGTATATATGTGTGTGTCATCTCCCCTGTATATAGTATATACCTGTGTGTCATCTCCCCTGTATATAGTATATATGTGTGTGTCATCTCCCCTGTATATAGTATATACCTGTGTGTCATCTCCCCTGTATATAGTATATATATATATGTGTGTCATCCCCCTATATATAGTATATACCTGTGTGTCATCTCCTCCTGTATATAGTATATATCTGTATGTCATCTCCTCCTGTATTAGCCCTCGTTCACACGTTATTTGGTCAGTATTTTTACCTCAGTATTTGTAAGCTAAATTGACAGCCTGATAAATCCCCAGCCAACAGGAAGCCCTCCCCCTGGCAGTATATATTAGCTCACACGTACACATAATAGACAGGTCATGTGACTGACAGCTGCCGTATTTCCTATATGGTACAGTTGTTGCTCTTGTAGTTTGTCTGCTTATTAATCAGATTTTTATTTTTGAATGATAATACCAGACTTGTGTGTGTTTTAGGGCGAGTTTCATGTGTCAAGTTGTGTGTGTTGAGTTGTGTGTGGCGACATGCATGTAGCGACTTTTGCGAGATGAGTTTTGTGTGGCGACATGCGTGTAGCAATTTTTTGTGTGTCGAGTTGCATGTGACAGGTTAGTGTAGCAAGTTGTGCAGCAAGTTTTGCGCATGGCGAGTTTTGCACGTGGCGAGTTTTATGTGTGGTGCATTTTGAGTATGTGCAAGTTTTGTGTGAGGCAACTTTTGCATATGTTGCAACTTTTGTGCATGTGGCAATTTTTCTGCGTGTGCAAGTTTTGCATGTGACGAGTTTTCAATGAGGTGAGTTTTGCACGTGTGGCGAGTTTTGCATGTGAGCCTAGTTTTGCATGTGGCGAGTTTTGCATGTGGCGAGTTTTGCGCATGGCAAGTTTTGAGCGGCGACTTTTGTTTCGACTTTTATGTGGTTAGGTTGGTGTATTTGTGGTGAAATGTGTGCTGAGGGTGATACGTGTTCAAGCACGTGGTAGTGTGTGGCGCATTTTGTGTGTGTGTTCATATCCCCATGTGTGGTGAGTATCCCATGTCGGGGCCGCACCTTAGCAACTGTATGGTATATACTCTTTGACGCCATCGCTCTCATTCTTTAAGTCCCCCTTGTTCACATCTGGCAGCTGTCAATTTGCCTCCAACACTTTTCCTTTCACTTTTTCCCCATTATGTAGATAGGGGCAAAATTGTTTGGTGAATTGGAGTTAAAATTTCGCCTCACAACATAGCCTATGACGCTCTCGGAGTCCAGACGTGTGACTGTGCAAAATTTTGTGGCTGTAGCTGCAACGGTGCAGATGCCAATCCCGGACATACACACATACACACACATTCAGCTTTATATGTTAGATATATAAGATATACCTGTAAGTCATCTCCCCTGTATATAGTATATACCTGTATGTCATCTCCCCTGTATATAGTATATACCTGTATGTCATCTCCCCTGTATAGAGTATATACCTGTATGTCATCTCCCCTGTATATACCTGTATGTCATCTCCCCTGTATATAGTATATACCTGTATGTCATCTCCCCTGTATATAGTATATACCTGTATGTCATCTCCCCTGTATATAGTATATACCTGTATGTCATCTCCTCCTGTATATAGTATATACCTGTATGTCATCTCCTCCTGTATATAATATATAGCTGCATGTCATCTCCTCCTGTATATAGTATATACGTGTATGTCATCTCCCCTGTATATAGTATATACCTGTATGTCATCTCCTCCTGTATATAATATATAGCTGCATGTCATCTCCCCTGTATAGAGTATATACCTGTATGTTATCTCCCCTGTATATACCTGTATGTCATCTCCCCTGTATATAGTATATACCTGTGTGTCATCTCCCCTGTATATAGTATATATATATGTGTGTCATCCCCCTATATATAGTATATACCTGTATGTCATCTCCTCCTGTATATAATATATAGCTGTATATCATCTCCCCTGTATATAGTATCTACCTGTATGCCATCTCCTCCTGGCTGTCAATTTGCCTCCAACACTTTTCCTTTCACTTTTTCCCCATTATGTAGATAGGGGCAAAATTGTTTGGTGAATTGGAACGCGCGGGGTTAAAATTTCGCCTCACAACATAGCCTATGACGCTCTCAGGGTCCAGACGTGTGACTGTATAAAATTTTGTGCCTGTGGCTGCGACGGTGCAGATGCCAATCCCGGACATACACACACACATACATACACATTCAGCTTTATATATTAGATGGTAACATCACAGCCATACGGATTTATAGAGAAAAGTTACTAGATCATTTTATCATAATGTGAAAACAACCCCACAAAATAACTGCGGAATTGCTGTTTATTTCACAGATTTTCTTTTTGACATTTTTTTCAGTACATTATACAGAAAAATGAATGGTGTCATTCAAAATTACAACTCAGTGAACAAAATACAAAATCACATCCCTGTCTCCACGGGATTGACTGGATAAATAATGATTATGATAACTGAACATGTAGGATGCAGTAGAGTTATCACATTTTCTACAGTATGCCTTCTGGGTCCACTCATTTCTCACACCACTTCCTCTTTACCGTTCATTTCTGCGTAAAGACAGATGGGTAGCTGGGCCCTGGGCCAGGAGAACCAACACCTGATTGTGACTATTGTAAAGAGCGGTTTGTTAGCACTCACAGCAGAAGCACAATACAGTCCCGGAAGAAGATCTGGCAGGCGGCCACCAACACGGTAGGCAGCATCGCAGGAACATGGTTAAGCGTGATTGTTACCATGAAGCTGACAAGTTAAAATGTTATGTTCAGATTATAATCTTCTCATTGCCAACAGCGTCATCCCTGTGGAGGTAATAAGAAAAAATGGAAATCTACTACATGGCCCCTTTCCAGCTGTGTTCATTTAAGCTGCAAAAAAAGGGTTAATCCATGCAACTGTTCAGGGCCAGAAATAAGACCATAAACTTTCCTTCTAACAAAGTTTCTTTTGTCTATATTCTTTTTATTTGTTTTAACCATTGATTAAAAAGGGAATATCTGATACACTATAATTCTTAGATGTGTTGACAGTTGCCTCCTAAACCAATGGCGGTCATCTTACCATATGAAGAGGACCTTTCCTGGAGTCTGAAGATCGCAACGTCTTACGTTTCTGGGATGTACGTATGGGTCTTGAGGCTGGCAGTGTCCCACCATTGATATAAGGCTGAATAGAGCTCTTTACTATGTAGTATACGGATGGAAGAGGAAAACAATGGGCTGCAGGGTCGACACTTGAGAGCCCCCATTTGCCCAACATTGACGTAGACTACCATAACAAATCTTACCACCATGACAAGTGTGGGAACCACTCTTGTGGTAATCTTCTGGAAAGTTTTTTTCATTAGTATTCAATTCGTTAAATATTTACTTCCATCTTAAAATTTTTTGAAAAATTTCTCGGAGGCAACTGAAGCATAATGCATATTTTAAAGTCAATATAGTTATCATTCCTGTACAGTTATGCAGCCCATGAAATAAAAAAAGAGGGTCATTCTATTTCTGTAAAAAAAATGACCATTAATAGGAGAATCAACAAAATAAAAAAGTTTTACTCATCTGGCAAACTCTCCTCTGCTCAAATGCCACCACTTGGATAGTCGGCCATTTTCTGTAAACTGTACTGCAGCCAAACACAGACCTAATTGCTCACTTGTCAACTGTGCTACCATCACAGCAAAAAAAAAATGATTAGCTGGATGGTTGATTTGTATGTGGTTGGCATACTGCACAGTTGACCAAGACCAGTGGGTTTACTGGTACAGTAGAGCTGGAGAAGAAGTGCTATCGCTAAGATAGTCCACCATCTTTTGTGAACTTTACTGTAACCAATCACTGGCCTCATTGTTCCTTTGCCAACTGTGCTACCATCACTGCAAAAAAAAAAATTTGATTGGTTGCATGGATGAGTTGTATGTGTTTGGCAATTCTTTACTGCACAGTAGACAAAGACCAGTAGGTTTACTGGAGTGAGCGGAGCTAAAGAAAAATGAATTTACTAGGCAAATATAGAGTGGCGTTACTTGAAGATTGTTGGCGCCAATGCAAAATTTCCAAAAGGGCTCCCAACTATCATGGGTCTTTAATAATATTGATCTTCTCATATGGGCCAAAGTGACCTTTTGGGATCCCCAAACTCCAGAGCCTGGGTGCAATAGCAAAACCCTGCTTCCACCATAGATAGGTGCTAGTAAGTATAACTTTTCCGCGTTGTGTCTATTTTTCAAAAAATCTTGGGCAACCCCTTTAATCTTCAGGTGTGAAGAGCCCTTCAACATTTACAAGTACATAGTATGACAACCAGCTGGAGGCTCTCTTTCTCCTTATACCAATATAGGGGTGGTATGGTGGGTTGGGGGGTGGGTAATCAACAGACCTTCTTGTTCGGGATTGGATTGGTGTGTAGAATGCCAGTTTTGCTATGGTTCCCCTTCTTGTCTTTGTAGTCTTGGGCACTATGGTGAGAAATTGCAACAAGAGTACCTGGTGCCCTCAATGAAAACAAAAACTTGTCTTCAAAAACTTCACCCTGTTTTCGAAAGTCTCATCATCATTCTAGTTTAACATACTGTCCTTTCAGCTCAATCGTTAATGAACTTTTCATGTGTCAGCGTGATCTTTAGACTAATAGACCAGAAAATTAAAATAAAGCTTTCCAATTTTATAGTTGAACACCATTTAGCCATTTTGAAAAAAAAAATGTTTTTTTTTTCCGGTAAGCTTATTAAAATTAATCAGTCATCACTTTGTCACTATAGCACCAGGACGTAAATAAAATTAAAAATGCATTATTTTGTTAAAATTAATGTGTTTGCATTTTCATTTTTCGCACTATTATGGTCAAATGATAAATCCTCATAAGATCCGTAATTGTTGGTTTGTTATATATTGTGGATGTATCCCATTTTGCAGAATGGAAAATGAGATCACATTGGTCCCCTGTACATCGGGTTCCCGATCTTTATCAAAAATATTCAAACCTTAGAGAGATTGTTGAAAACACTCCTCTTGCAAACTGACGTAAAAGTGCGTAAATGGCCCTAGGTCAATTGAACTGCTATTACCCTCAATTGTTGGCCCCATGGCCACATACTATGTTGGAGCAAGGAGCACTCAACTGACTCAAGGGATTATTATGAATGGGGATTTGTATTAGGTTTTATTATTTTTGGAGGAATAAAAGTGACTTTATTTATATGGCTACCACTTTGTAGAATTTCATTTCTTTTTGGGGGGTATAACAATCTGTTTGGCCTGCCTAAGTCTTTCAGCCTCATTGTTTTAGCTATGTCTACAAGAGGCTTGTGGGGCTCAATCCAAAATCTCCAACAGTGCCTCCAATTATTAGGTAATTCAGTAATGTTTTTAGAGTTTAGTATTGGTCTTCTCATTTTGGCAGAAGGGACCTTTTGTGTCCTTAAAGCTCAATGGTCAACCCTGAAACCGCTATAGTTATGCCCCTGTTTGTAAATGCACAGATTAATTTGACAACAAAACTTCAGGTCTAATTTGTGAGCCACAACTGCATCACTTGCTACTAGTAGTAAACTTCCCGTACTTGTAGCATTCCTTCCAACTCTCCGGTAGCCAGAGAGATAGTCTAAGGGTACCGTCACACAGTGAAATTTTCATCGCTACGACGGTACGATTCGTGACGTTCTAGCGATATCGTTACGATATCGCTGTGTCTGACACGCTACTGCGATCAGACATCACGCTGAGAATCGTACGTCGTAGCAGATCGTTTGGAACTTTCTTTCGTCGCTTGATCACCCGCTGACATCGCTGGATCGTTGTGTGTGACACCGATCCAGCGATGTGTTCGCTTGTAACCAGGGTAAACATCGGGTAACTAAGCGCAGGGCCGCGCTTAGTAACCCGATGTTTACCCTGGTTACCAGCGTAAACGTAAAAAAAACAAACAGTACATACTTACATTCCGGTGTCTGTCCTCCGGCGTCTCAGCTTCTCTGCACTGTGAGCGCCTGCCGGCCAGAAAGCGAGCACAGAGGTGACAGCGGTGACATCACCGCACTGCTTTCCGGCTATGGTGCTTACACAGTGCAGAGAAGCAGAACGCCGGGGGACAGACACCGGAATGTGAGTATGTACTGTTTGTTTTTTTTACGGCCCTGCGCTTAGTAACCCGATGTTTACCCTGGTTACCCGGGGACTTCGGCATCGCTCCAGCGCCGTGATTGCAAAGTGTGACCGCAGTCTACGACGCTGGAGCGATAATCATACGACGCTGCGACGTCACGGATCGTGCCGTCGTAGCGATGAAAATGGCACTGTGTGACGGTACCCTAAGATGTTGTCCCTGGAGACTTGTAGCATATCACACTTTGCACTGTAGCCTTCATGGTACATTGGTATATATTTAACAAGGAGCACAAAAGATTGTGTTGGGCATTGTCAGGAGACTTTTTCAGGCTACATTCAGTCACTGGTTACTTGGTGTTGTCTAGAATGGAATTGCACCTGTTAAGCAAAGTATGACGGTCTCAGTATTACAGGACTGTGCTTATATAAATTGCCTCTTTAAAAAAAAACAGCAAGAACTGTAATGCCACCTATTGAAAGTAGCAATCTTAAAAGTCAATATGGACTCTTTTAAGGGCCTTGCACATGATTTAGGAATAGAAGTCAAACTAGAATGTCCAATAGCAGTCACATGTTTTATAGTTTTTGCCCCTCATCAGTGCAAAGTGGAGAAAGAGGTTGACTGAGTAGGGAGAAACTTTGCTCATTAGACGCCTTATTAAAGTCCTTTCACCCAGCCAACCAGTTCTCCTTCTTTGTACTGATGAGGGGAAAAACCTCAGAAACACGTGTTTGCAAACAGAGGTTCTGGTTTGACTGTATATACTAAGTCATGTGGCAAGGCTCTTCAGATTAGATTTTGACTATTAGGATTGCTACCTACAATAGGTGGCACTAGACTCCCTACTCTCTATCCTCTGTTAAGAAGCTATTTGCATATTTAATTTCCAAGAGGAGCATTGTATGACCTATAAGTCTCCTTACGCCAACTTTTCAGTCTCCCCAAGGAGAAACTTTGCCTTTAGAGACTGTGCTTATATCAGGAAGACATGACACTATGTTCCTCTATACATGTATCTGGGTAAGGTGGAATGATTTTCCTTGGCTTCGGCTAGGGAAATCAACTTGCCCTGTTCCTCATTGTGGCCTTCTGGCTCGTAGCGTTGGGAAGCGATCTTTGGGGCCTTTCTCCTGTTGAAGAGGGTTACAACTGACCGCATCCCAGTGCACGTTTTTGTGGCACGTTTTTGTCACTTGTTCTGTGCATTCAGGAGAGAAGGTACGATCTTGGGCTTTCAAAAGAAATAAAAATGATGGTGATTACATGGAACTGTTTGTTGGAAGGTTAGTGTTGTTATTTATATGGGACTGTATGTTGGAGAAGGTGGGAAGCGGACTATGCAAAATAATTGCTGCTGCACATGCGCCACCAAGTTTCCAGTAATTAGACGAGTCAAAATGAATATCCAGTGCCACGAACCACAATTAGTTTTTTTACTCTTTGGATCCCGCATCGAGAACCGTACGCCTTAAACATTTCTCTTTTCCAGCAGGGACTTTCAAAGTCACAGCTCCCTCCGTCACATCAGTCACATTTGACTCTAGAAGCCGAAATCAATTGAAGTCGCTTGATCTCCTTTTGTTCTTCCTCCGCCTGACAGGTTGTCTTATTCGCTCTGTTCTGAACCATAATCTTAACTTTGTTTATTCTCATTTCCTGCACTCCAGAGACTCTGACGAGAAACAATGAAACCCGGATACACGGATCTCTCCTACATCAAATAAGACCTATTAATATTTCACATAGGTTCTCATTGCAGTGACTCACAGAACATTGGTTATATTACTTTACTGTGTCTGCGTTCGCTTAAAGCTCTTGACTTCAATATGGAAAGGCTTGTATAGGATTTTATTCAGTCATTTAGTAAATTATTTTTCTAAGCCAATTCTAGTGCAAATGGTACTAAAAACTGGTGTAAATGACTTGCACATTTCTAAAAAGTTTTCGATGCTTTTCTTGCTTCATTTGAGTGGCGAATAGGGAAAGGGTTTGACTTAAAATGCACTAGCATGTGCAAAAATGTCACCAAAAGTAAGCCAACCAACAGGTCATGTAAAGGTTGACTAAAGTGTCTAAAGAATTTACCTTCTATAGGAGACGTTGATAAATTTGGGATATTTTAGAGTTGTCTAGTCTAAGTTTATGTTGTTAAAAATTTAGCAATGTTGTGTCTTACTGCGTTTTAACTAGGAGAACAGTTCAGAAATGAGCTGCTACTAGATTTTGGGGGACTCCCTCTATGACTCTGTATAGCGTACATGGATTGGCATTGTACGTTAAGCCTTACGCGACGAGATATAAAAATACCATATTTTTAATGAGACCCTGAACATTTAAGAAAGTTTTTGAGATCTTTCAAAAGTTGGCGAACACTAAGGAATGGTAAAACAACATTAGTGTTACTTACTCTTGGATCCCCCACTGCTTCAGTGGTCCCCTATTGTCCTGCAGAGATGACATTCCATCCACTACTGCAATCAATCACTGTCTTCAGCAGTACATGAGACTGTCACTGCTGAGGCCAGTGATTGGCTGAAGCAGTCATGTGAATGATGAATTGGACATCAACACCACAGGACCCAAGAGATCACTGATGAGTCAGTCCTAGTGTGCTGTTGAATCAAGGAGCAAGTAATGCTGCCTTATTTATGACATTCCTTACTCTTTAACAACTTTAGAAAAACTACGGGAAAAAAACTCCTTTAAGTAGGCACTGTACTTTCAGACAACTTGAACTCAGTTGTTAGATGATGTGATAAACAGACGCACTGCAAATTACTTTAGTTATAAATTAAATACTGTTTTTCCCCTAGAAAATCACTCCAAAGTGCAGGCGATTTTGTGTCTTTCTTCTTTGTAACTGCTGCCCATTGTGTGTAGCTAAGTGTATTCTGTGTTTTACAGCAGATATGGATTAGAGGATGTGTAGGTGAGTATTTATCTCTGTACAGGAAGTGTCGGTGGGTCTTTGTCCCGCTACAGGAAGTTGGGATGGATCTTTGTCCTTCTACGGGAAGTGAAGGCGGGACTTCGATTCTCTACAGGAAGTGTGGGTGGGTCTTTATTGCTCTACAGGAAGTGAGGGTGGGACCTTATCACTCTACAGTAAGTGGGGGTGAGTCTTTGTCTCTATTCAGGATGTGGAGGCAGGTCTTTGTCCCACAAAATTAGTGCTACTGTTCCTCTTACATTTACTGTATGTCAAACTAAACATGCAAAACAAACTGAAGGCTTTCAGTTCTCGGCAGGAAAGTCTTTGTTAAATGTCAACAGCAATGCATGTGAGGAAGTGAAAGAAAGGAAGTTCCAACACCTGCAGTGCTAGTAGGATGCTAATAAAAAGAACCACGCACTGGAAAAAGAGCAGAGCGCAACTGAGCATGTGACTCTGGACAGTTCCTGGAAATATTAGACTGGTATGTGCATTAAAAGCAGTTGTAAATTGTTGAAGGACATGAAGGCTATGTAAACAGGTATGCAGACGCATCAGCACTGCACATGAAGACTCAGTGGTAACTTGAACCAAGTGATTATTTATTTACAACAAACAATTTAGGTGAACAGAAATGAAATGTCTAAAGGTTTAATGATCTACCAGAAATATTAAACTAGTTCACAATGCTGGGGGTTATTATTCTAGGTATATAAACAGTATCTTTGCTTGACAACACAATTTTGAATCACAAAGTTAACTAACTAATATAGCAAAGAATATTTCTACTGGTACGTTAGTCCGTGGTATGTCGAAGTCCGTGCGGTTGTCGACACCGTTGTCACCTAAATACTGTCTGTCATAGTAGTCGCTGTAACAGGCCCTAATAGGAGTCAGCTCTATTTCTCTGTTAGACCACAAATCTATTTCCATAGTAAGCTTCCTGCCTTTAACAAGTCTTTGTCCTAATCTTGGCCAAAAATCTCATTGTGCTGTTCTCAACTCTCTTTGTGTGTGACTGTCAGCCACTTCAGCTAGCACTGCCCGTCTGACCTGACACAGGTTCAGGCAATGACTCCTCCTCTGCCTCAGTCTCAGGGGTTTTTATATTTCCTAAATATGATATGGCTATTGCATAACCTGGTGTCTCTTCTTATCTATTCCCTCTTGGAAACTCATGATTCGCATTGCAGCTTCTAATTGCCCTCTCTTTGTTCCTGTTCTTATAATCTCTGGCCTCCTCATGGCGATGTTACAGTGTCTTGCGAAAGTATTCGGCTCCCTGGAACTTTACAACCTTTTCCCACATATCATGTTTCAAACATAAAGATACCAAATATACATTTTTGGTGAAGAATCAACAACAAGTGGAACACAATTGTGTAGTTGAATGAAATGTATTGGTTATTTTAAATTTTTGTGGAAATTCAAAAACTGAAAAGTGGGGCGTGCAATATTATTTGGCCCCTTTATTTTCAGTGCAGCAAACTCACTCCAAAAGTTCATTGTGGATCTCTGAATGATCCAATGTTGTCCTAAATGCCTAATGATGATAAATATAATCCACCTGTGTGTAATCAAGTCTCCGTATAAATGCACCTGCTCTGTGATAGTCTCAGGGTTCTGTATGAAGCACAGAGAGCATCATGAAGACCAAGCAACACAACAGGCAGGTCCGTGATACTTTTGTGGAGAAGTTTAATGCCGGATTTGGATACAAAATGATTTCCAAAACTTTAAACATCCCAAGGAGCACTGTGCAAGTGATAATATTGAAATGGAAGGAGTATCATACCACTGCAAATCTACCAAGACCCGGTTGTCCCTCTAATCTTTCATCTCAACCAAGGAGAAGACTGATCAGAGATGCAGCCAAGAGGCCCATGATCACTCTGGATGAACTGCAGAGATCTACAGCTGAGGTGGGACAGTCTGTCCATAGGACAACAATCAGTCGTACACTGCACAAATCTGGCCTTTATGGAAGCCATTTCTCAAAGATATCCATAGAAAGTGTTGTTTAAAGTTTGCAACAAGCCACTTGGGAGACACCAAACATGTGTAAGAAGGTGCTCTGGTCAGATGCAAACCAAAATCGAACTTTTTGGCAACAATGCCAAACGATATGTTTGGCGTAAAGGCAACACACCTCATCACCCTGAACACACCATCCCCACTGTCAAACATGGCATCTGTGGAAAGAGCTGAAAACTGCTGTTCACAAACGATCTCCATCAAACCTCACCGAGCTCGAGCTATTTGCCCAGGAAGAATGGGCAAGAATTTCAGTCTCTCGATGTACAAAACTGATAGAGACATACCCCAAGCGACTTGCAGCTGTAATCGCAGCAAAAGGTGCAACAAAGTATTAAGTTAAAGGGGCTGAATAATATTGCACGCCCCACTTTTCAGTTTTTTGAATTTCCACAAAAATGTAAAGTAACCAATAAATTTCATTCAACTTCACAATTGTGTTCCTCTTGTTGTTGATTCTTCCCCAAAAATTTACATTCGGTATCTTTATGTTTGAAGCATGATATGTGGGAAAAGGTTGAAAAGCTCCAGGGAGCCGAATACTTTCGCAAGGCACTTTAACTTATTTAAGCTTTACTGTACATTCAGCTTCAAAATCCGCTATTCCTTTACAGCTGCAAGACTAAGATTTTTTTTACCAGTTTTACGTGAAAGCACAGGTATGCATTTAATGAGGAGAACTTTCTTTTGGAACATCTTGCCCCAAAAGTTTATACTCTAAGCCTTCAGAATTAGTTCCTCTTCAACATACCGTAAACCGGGTTCAGTATGTCCGTAAAATGAAGGCAAGAATTTTAAAGTGCGAGGTCGAGCTGATGTCTATATTATTAACTTCACTGAAGAAATTCAATTAAAATACAAATAATCAGGAGAGCTCAATCGTGAAGAGCAGAATTTTAGAAGGTCAATATTTTAATCTGTAAAGGAACTTTTTTGTAATTCTTACAATTTACCGAACACTGTGATGGCCCAATCTCTACAGACGAAGAAGCTGAGGCTCCACTTTATGTATTTTATATTTTGCTGTCTGACGCAGACTTGACCCACCATATGTTTGCCGCCATGCCTTGTCAATTATTTCCCTTTAATATTTTTCTCAAGGCTGATATAAAATATCTTACATTATTCTTTCTATCCCTACAGCGCTTCACAGTTTGCATTATTATATCATTTTTCCCAGTACTTGCTAATATCTTTATTATGCTGGCCTAGCTTCAATCTCCCTTCTAGCTATAGACAATCGCACATTGAAGGACATTTATGGCCAGCGAGACAGTCACGAGGCATTGGAAAATCCACTTCTAGTATTGTGCTTAACTTTCACTTTTCTTTATTAAAAAAAAAGCTGACAATTATCAGATTGCAAAGGTTTTTAAAGGGAAAGAAGAGCAAGCAAAAATTGGGTTATATATTAAATAGAGAAGGGTGAATCAATTCCGACCAAATTTGTGTCAATTTTTTAGGAATTTGCTGAACCTGGCAAATTTGAACAATTTGCATATTTTTTTAACTTGGCCACCATGATCACATGACCCCAATCAGGCTTCTGAAGCTATCACATGACATCAAATAGAAGTTCGGAATTAACAGGGACTATGAAAGCCAGTGAAAAAGCAGAAGCAAGAAAAGGAGCAGCTATGGTGAATCTGGAAAGTGAGAGGACATCACTGCTTGCAGTTTAGCAACAGAGATAGCGAGAGAAAGCCATAAAACACCGAAGAAAGTGTACAAATAGTGTGTGACAGCACATAAGTGAAGAAAATTAGTATTTTAAGAAAAAAGAATAGTGCCATGCATGATTACATGGCAACTGGAGGCTTTGTAGTGCTTTTGATTTGTTGCAAATTGATTAATCACAGATCGAATTTCTCGGAAAAATTTAGCAATTTGAGTGAGTTTGAATTTCTAAAGATTCAATAATCTCTAACACTAAAGGAGTTAAGGTCCAGAAATTGCCATCACTGTTCTTCACCAATTGGGCTCACAGTATAAATTTCTTATTTTTCATTCATATACTTTCGACGATTTCATAGGAAACTTATGTGTAGGATGTTTTTGACATGTGAAAGAAACTCTTGCAAGCATGAGAATATACATATCTATGCACCCGTTGCCCTTGGTCAACTATGACCTCGGACCTCATTTTCACATTTCAACTCTTTTTTTTCCTCCACTGATCTTCTATAACATGGCTTTTATCGACTAAAGGTTTCCTTTGAGCCATCTTCTTAGACAGGCCAGTGTTAACTAGGCCAGTGTTTGATTCTCGAGTATCTACAAAGTGTCTGATCATGCCTCTGAAGCTTCTCTCTTGAGCCTTTTTGATGTTTTGGAGAGAGTTTTGACCTTATTTCTGGCGGTGGTATTTATACTTTTTGATTATAATTTATTAGTGTTACTGCATTTTACAATGTAACTTCACAGATACTTTGTTTGACTTCTCGCAATTCACTCTTAGGGACGTTTCACACAGGCAGATCACATAAGCTGATTAGCGATCATTTAAATGCTCTTTTACAAGAGTAAAGCATAAGAGGATGAATGATTGGTAATATAATTTTTTGGTCCCTGCACACTTTGCATATTGCCAACAGCACATCTTCTTTTTACATGGGGAAGGCGTGTATTATTTTTTAGGTCTCAAAAAATATGCTATCAGTCAAAAAAATGAGAGTTTGCTCATTCTTCAGGTGGTCACTGTCATGTTGACATAGGTCATAGATTGGGAAAAAATGTTCTTCTTACTGCTTATCTGCTTGGATGTCCAATTATTGATCAATGTACAAGAGCCTTAAAAGGAATCAGTCATTAGATTTTTCCTACCTTTTCTGAGAACAGCATAATGTAGGGACAGAGACTGTGAATCCAACAATGTATCACTTAGTTTACTGGGTGCAGCAATTGTGACACAATCAAAGTTCTTAGATGCAACTTGAAGCAGAGCTTAGAAAGCTAACCCCGCCCACACTGGGCTCTGTATATACATATCAAAAGTGAGCTGCTTATCACAGGATGGGGCGTGGTTGAACGACTGCTAATCACAGCAATGATAATGTTCTGTTGATAAAACCTTCACTGTAAGTAAACAGCACACAGCTTGATAAGTGACACACCACTGAATTATGTGTTTTATCCAATACCTCTTGTTGTCTAGATGTCCTGATATTACATAGAAAAAACCTGCTGTCAAATTCCCTTTAAAGGGTTTGTCAAATCTGGGATAAGTTTTCAATTTTCGAACAATAAATATCATCACAGATGGTGTCTTCCGATTAGATTAGGTTACTTAGGGGCGGAACTAGAATAGCCAAGACACCCTATCAACGTTTTGTATGGCCCCCCATGCGATTGCACCATCCCTGGCATGACTGGGTTCCTTCCACGTGAAATCCTGTCCTGAAACTGATTGGCGACCCATATACATTAATGTTGCCATCATTGGAAACTCTCTTCCTCCAACTCATAACTCTCCTCCTAGTGGTTGGTTGCAGGAAAAATGCTGTTCTGGTAGTGGTTTCTCTTTGAAAAATCATCTGGAATAATACAGTGGTGATCAAATCACCTCTACTCCTTCATTTTAAAAAAGTATTATCTCTAATTTATTATTAATTATCTCTAATCATTTTTTAGAGGTTGTATCATCAGAAAATGACCATAAAGTCTGACAGAGGCTGCAAGCTCATAAAGGCTGCCTCGGTCAGACTTGGCCACTTCATCTGGCTGATCCCCGGTACAGGGATATAGTCTTACTGTTGGGCACCCCAGGTTGTGTCCATAGAGTGGCTGATGGCTGGAAAAGCAATCTTGAGACAAGTGTAGTCTTAATCCAGTAACAGGAAGGCCAGAACCGTGGATTAAGTCAGGAGAAAAAGTTGAAGTCATAGGGAAAGTCAAGGTCAAATACCAGAAAGTTAGTCAAGAACTAAGGAATATAAGGTAAAAAACATGAAATGTATCAGAGCAGACATGGTCAAGGTCACTATTCAAGTCCGAATCGGGGAATGAGAATCCAATAGTTGGCAGTTCCCAGCAGAATGCTAAAAGTTTAATTAAGGTGTGGTGCTGCCCGATAGTCTATAGCAGGGACCTGATAACTCCGGCAGGGCTGCCACACACGTCCACCCAAAGTCAATGACCGCAATGTCTCTTCCATTACCAGTAGAGTGAAAACTGTGGCACCTGGCGATAGAAGGAGACCTTGCTGAAGCAGGTCCATGTGAAGATTCCACAGTCTCAGCCCACCATGCACTGGGGATTCTCCAACAAAGCATTACCAAAAAGGAAGTAGTGAAAAAACCAATAGCTAGATAAGTGGGGGAATAATAGGGAATTTTTAATTAAAGTACATTAGAATATACGGACGAAGCATTCCTTGCGAAACGCGCGTCAGGTGTGGTGGGTCCTCCATAAACTCCCCTATGGCAACTATGCCTTATGTTCAAATATTTATGCTGTATATATAAGCCGCTGACAGTATTACGTGTCACCCTTATTGTGCTTATACAGGGTCTTTACTACATTACTAATATATTTTACTTGAGTATATTTATTATTTATATAAACGCATATTTGCACTATTTGGCCCTGTTCTGCACATGTAGGGCTTATTTGTCCTGCAGTTATTTATTTATTAACTACATAAATTGTGCTAATTTTATGCTGCACTACTAAGTAGGATTTGGGGGAGGTAGTTGGTATCCCACCGTTTCTCTTGTACTTGTGGTATCTGCCGTGAATTTTTTATATAATAGTCTTCTAATAAAGATATATATATTTTTGACATTTGCCTTGTGTGAAGTTGTTTTTTTGGTTTTACATTAGAATATAGTTTAGATTATAGAATTCTGTTTCGGACCACTTAGGTCATTTTCTGATTACGTATTCCCATTACATTTCATTGTATAGGGATTCATAGCTACTGCCATTATTAGTTCACTATTCATAGTATGACTTAAATTTTACAATTCTGTTTTTGTAAAATGTAATAATAATATTATTATTAATAATAATAATTAACGAAAAAGTCTAGACACAGCCAGAGATCTGCCCTAAGAAATTTGCAATAGTCTTACTAATATCTAGCTTGTTTGACAAAGGGTGAACGTGAACTCCGAGGGCCGACGTTGACTGTAATGAGCTTCTTTCAGATAAAATTACTATGCAATGACACGTGCACACAATGTTCTTTTGCGAACCCCAAACTAGAAGCTATTATGAAGCCTACACACAAACTATACAAAGGGACACAGCTCCAGGCCTATGCCATGACTCACGGACCAATTTCTGTTTCATAAGTATTAGCTTAATCTGCTGCATATTAAAGTTTTATATGTCCTTATTTTATGTGTTATATATGTTTTTGTATTAATATATTTGCTATCAAAATCAATGCAGCAGTGGTTCGCATTCAGGACCACCACTCTAATCACTTTGTTGTCGAAACCCCTCTTTAGACTGTACGGGAGCCAGGTTAACCCTTTTCTTTGCCAAGGTCTCTCAATCATCTCCCCATGCTATGTCCTTCAGGTCAAGCCATTGCATATTGCCTCACTTTGGGCAACTATGGCGTACTGTGACTTGAATTGTAGGTCTTTGTCCATTCATGAAACCCTGCAGCAATAGTCAGCGGTCCTCATCACCTTTATGCTCTGTGAGATAGCGCTTACTGCATGTGTTGGGGGACACTCGCTTAGCAACGGTACTTAGTCACACAGGCACGTTTTTCTCATAAAAACAGTCCATGCGGTTTATTATGGCATCATAAACCGGGTCATGCACAGCTCATTATATACATTTTATACGGCTTTAACTCACAGTTCACTAAACATGCCGGACTTCTCACTTCGTCCAGTTACCATGGGTGACCGTACACCGAACAGTTCATGGAACATAACAAGCACCAACAATCTGTACCACTGGCTGATATGTCTCTGCCTTATGATAACATCCTTCCCAGGTGTTACCTTTCTGGAGCTCCTGCTCCACATGCTGACCTCCTGCCAGCCCTCTCTCCTCCAGGGAAACTGCTGGACTGGGATCACCAACTTGCCTGGCAGGCACACATCAGTCAGTCCAGATCCTCAGATGAGCTGTAGCTCCCCCAATGCAGTGCCGTTGCAGACTCTGCATACATGCCTTCCCATGTGCTCTTCAGGAAGTCCTACTCCCAAGACTTCCAACACAGGTTGTGCTATTCAGGAAGTCCTACTCCCAGGACTTCCAACACAGGCCACTCAGTGTGCTATTTAGGACGTCCGTCCCCACCTGGGACCATCCAACAAACAGGTCCCCAGGTCCACGGCCTCCCCATGTGCTCTTCAGGGATCCAGTCCTACTCCCAGGACCTTCCAACACAGAGGCCGTCCAGGTCCTCGGCCTCACCACCATGCAGGTCCATACACAGGAACCAAAGACAGGAACCATACACAGAGACATGTGACCCACACCCTGGTCACATTACATATTTGTAACCACTCCCATAGGTGGGTGGTGTGTGTGTGGCTAGTTTGACCCACCCAGCTCTCAGAACTATCTCTGCCAGCCTCCCTCTAAAACAACACAATTACTTGCGGGACTATAGATCCCAGAACATCCTTACTTCTGGCTGACAGTGCAGAGTATCTTCCTCTGCGACACATACCGACCATTCACAATAATGCCGGACTTTGTCTCATTACCACAGTTATGCATGCAATTGCCATGCATTCCTATGGCCTTAATATGCCTCCTATTCTGGGGAGATCATGCAGCGCCCCCTACCTGCCTGAATCTGTTGTATTCTTGATAGCGGGTTCCTGTCCTGGCATCACCTGGATGACTTCCATGAGTAAGGGGTCACTCCCTTTTTTTAGAATGACTAAGACCAAGTCATCTAACGTGGCCTAATATACCTCATGGATGTGCATTCTAAATGTTAGGGTTTTTTTCCAAGAGTCTGGGAGCTGGGTAGCAAGCGCAAATGAGCTCACTAGTATGTTTCTACTGGATACACGTGGGGTGAGACTGGTACTTCATGACCATGTACTATCCTCGGAGGTAGAAATTGCAAATGGGTGGTGGTCCTCATAGGGAATATAGACACTCTTGGTTGGCCTCCTGGACATGGGGCTCCATAGACCACACAATAATTAGCTTTAGGCGTGTTTTGTTGGCTCCAGTGGGTGTGACCTGCATGAGGTGATGGGCCAGAAGGGGATGCAAAAGGTTTAAACCCTAGGAGCAAAGTTTTGAGTTTTTGAAAACTATCAAAAATTTCATACAGTGTGTCTTTCTTTGTTTCTTATAATTTATGCTCACTTTTTGAGAGGCACTGTTGTCATGTTCTCAATGGCAAGAGAACATAGCATCAGCATATATAGGAACTAGCTCTTGGAAGATGGGAACTGAGCTGACCATGAACTAAACCTAACGCACAACTAGCAGTGGCCGGGTAGCATGCCTACGTTGATTCTAGATGCCCAGCACCAGCCGGAGGACTAAATAATGCTAGCAGAGGAAAATATTAGTCCTAGCTCACCTCTAGAGAAATACCCTGAAAGGAGACAGAGGCCCCCCACATGTATTGGCGGTGAATTAAGATGAAATAACAAACGTAGTATGAAAATAGGTTTAGCAAATTTGAGGTCCACTTACTACATAGCAGAAGACAGAAAGGACACTTTCATGGTCAGCTGAAAACCCTATCAAAACACCATCCAGAAATTACTTTAAAACTCTGGCATTAACTCATAACACCAGAGTGGCAATTCCTGTTCACAAGAGCTTTCCAGACACAGTAATGAAACTACAGCTGTGAACTGGAACAAAAATGCAAAAACAAACATGGACAAGAGTCCAACTTATCTAGTAGTTGTCTAGGAGCAGGAACAAGCACAGAGAGGCTTCTGATAACATTGTTGACCGGCAAGCAACTAACAGAGCAGCAAGGTTATATAGCGACTCCCACATCTTGATGGGAACAGGTGAACAGAGAAGATGAAAACACCAGTTCAATTCCACCAGTAGCCACCGGGGGAGCCCAGAATCCAAATTCACAACAGTACCCCCCCCTCAAGGAGGGGGCACCGAACCCTCACCAGAACCACCAGGGCGATCAGGATGGGCCCTATGAAAGGCACGAACCAGATCAGAGGCATGAACATCAGATGCATTCACCCAAGAATTATCCTCCTGGCCGTATCCCTTCCACTTGACCAGATACTGGAGTCTCCGTCTGGAAACACGAGAGTCTAAGATTTTCTCCACAACGTACTCCAACTCACCCTCAACCAACACCGGAGCAGGAGGCTCAACGGAAGGCACAACCGGTACCTCATACCTGCGCAATAATGACCGATGAAAAACGTTATGAATAGAAAAGGATGCAGGGAGGTCCAAACGGAAGGAAACAGGGTTAAGAATCTCCAATATCTTATACGGGCCGATGAACCGAGGCTTAAACTTAGGAGAAGAGACCCTCATAGGGACAAAACGAGAAGACAACCACACCAAATCCCCAACACAAAGCCGAGGACCAACACGACGGTGGCGGTTGGCAAAAAGCTGAGTCTTCTCCTGGGACAACCTCAAATTGTCCACCACCTGCCCCCAGATCTGATGCAATCTCTCCACCACAGCATCCACTCCAGGACAATCCGAAGATTCCACCTGACCAGAGGAAAATCGAGGATGAAACCCCGAATTACAGAAAAACGGGGACACCAAAGTGGCAGAGCTGGCCCGATTATTGAGAGCGAACTCTGCCAATGGCAAAAAAGCAACCCAATCATCCTGGTCAGCAGACACAAAACACCTCAGATATGTCTCCAGGGTCTGATTAGTCCGCTCGGTCTGGCCATTCGTCTGAGGATGGAAAGCGGACGAAAAAGATAAATCTATGCCCATCCTAGCACAGAATGCCCGCCAAAATCTAGACACGAATTGGGTCCCTCTGTCAGAAATGATATTCTCAGGAATACCATGCAAACGAACAACATTTTGAAAAAACAGAGGAACCAACTCGGAAGAAGAAGGCAACTTGGGCAGAGGAACCAAATGGACCATCTTAGAGAAACGGTCACACACCACCCAGATGACAGACATCTTCTGAGAAACAGGCAGATCTGAAATAAAATCCATCGAGATGTGCGTCCAAGGCCTCTTAGGAATAGGCAAGGGCAACAATAATCCACTAGCCCGAGAGCAACAAGGCTTGGCCCGAGCACAAACGTCACAAGACTGCACAAAGCCTCGCACATCTCGTGACAGGGAAGGCCACCAGAAGGACCTTGCCACCAAATCCCTGGTACCAAAAATGCCAGGATGACCTGCCAACGCAGAAGAATGAACCTCAGAGATGACTCTACTGGTCCAATCATCAGGAACAAACAGTTTATCAGGTGGGCAACGATCCGGTCTATCCGCCTGAAACTCCTGCAAGGCCCGCCGCAGGTCTGGAGAAACGGCTGACAATACCACTCCATCCTTAAGGATACCTGTGGGCTCAGAGTTACCAGGCGAGTCAGGCTCAAAACTCCTAGAAAGGGCATCCGCCTTAACATTCTTAGAACCCGGTAGGTATGACACCACAAAATTAAACCGAGAGAAAAATAATGACCAGCGCGCCTGTCTAGGATTCAGGCGCCTGGCGGTCTCAAGATAAATCAAGTTTTTGTGGTCAGTCAATACCACCACCTGATGTCTGGCCCCCTCAAGCCAATGGCGCCACTCCTCAAAAGCCCACTTCATGGCCAAAAGCTCCCGATTCCCAACATCATAATTCCGCTCAGCGGGCGAAAATTTACGGGAAAAGAAGGCACAAGGCCTCATCACGGAGCAGTCAGAACTTTTCTGCGACAACACTGCCCCAGCTCCGATCTCAGAAGCGTCGACCTCAACCTGAAAAGGTAGAGCAACATCAGGCTGACGCAACACAGGGGCAGAGGAAAAACGGCGCTTAAGCTCCCAAAAGGCCTCCACAGCGTCAGGGGACCAATCAGCAACATCAGCACCCTTCTTAGTCAAATCGGTCAATGGCTTAGCAATATCCGAAAAACCAGCAATAAATCGACGATAAAAGTTAGCAAAGCCCAAAAATTTCTGAAGACTCTTAAGAGAAGAGGGCTGCGTCCAATCACAAATAGCTTGAACCTTGACAGGATCCATTTCAATGGAAGAGGGAGAAAAAATATATCCCAAAAAGGAAATCCTCTGTACTCCAAAAACACACTTAGAACCCTTCACACACAAAGAATTAGACCGCAAAACCTGGAAAACCCTCCTGACTTGCTGGACATGAGAGTCCCAGTCATCCGAAAAAATCAGAATATCATCCAGATACACAATCATAAATTTATCCAAATAATCGCGAAAAATATCATGCATAAAGGACTGGAAAACTGACGGAGCATTTGAAAGACCAAAAGGCATCACTAAATACTCAAAGTGGCCCTCGGGCGTATTAAATGCGGTTTTCCACTCATCCCCCTGCCTGATTCGCACCAAATTATACGCCCCACGAAGGTCAATCTTAGAGAACCACTTGGCCCCCTTTATGCGAGCAAACAAATCAGTCAGCAACGGCAATGGGTATTGATATTTTACAGTGATTTTATTCAAAAGCCGATAATCGATACATGGTCTCAAAGAGCCGTCTTTTTTTGACACAAAGAAAAAACCGGCTCCTAAGGGAGATGACGATGGACGAATATGTCCCTTTTCCAAGGACTCCTTTATATATTCTCGCATAGCAGCATGTTCAGGCACAGACAGATTAAATAAACGACCCTTTGGGTATTTACTACCCGGGATTAAATCTATGGCACAATCGCACTCTCGGTGCGGAGGTAATGAACCAAGCTTAGATTCTTCAAAGACGTCACGATAGTCAGACAGGAACTCAGGAATTTCAGAGGGAATAGATGATGAAATGGAAACCACAGGTACATCCCCATGAGCCCCCTTACATCCCCAGCTCAACACAGACATAGCTCTCCAGTCGAGGACTGGGTTGTGAGATTGCAGCCAAGGCAATCCTAGCACCAAATCATCATGTAGATTATACAGCACCAGAAAGCGAATAATCTCCTGGTGATCCGGATTAATACGCATAGTTACTTGTGTCCAGTATTGTGGTTTATTATTAGCCAATGGGGTGGAGTCAATCCCCTTCAGAGGAATAAGAGTCTCCAAAGGCTCTAAATCATACCCACAGCGTTTGGCAAAGGACCAATCCATAAGACTCAAAGCGGCGCCAGAGTCGACATAGGCGTCCTTGGTAATAGATGACAAAGAGCAAATCAGGGTCACAGATAGAATAAACTTAGACGGTAAGGTGCAAATGGAAACAGATTTATCAAGCTTTTTAGTGCGCTTAGAGCATGCTGATATAACATGAGTAGAATCACCACAATAGAAACACAACCCATTTTTCCGTCTAAAATTCTGCCGCTCGCTTCGGGACAGAATTCTATCACACTGCATACTCTCTGGCGACTTCTCAGTGGACACCGCCAGATGGTGCACTGGTTTGCGCTCCCGCAAACGCCTATCGATCTGAATAGCCATTGTCATGGACTCATTCAGACCCGCAGGCACAGGGAACCCCACCATAACATCCTTAATGGCATCAGAGAGACCCTCTCTGAAAGTCGCCGCCAGGGCGCACTCATTCCACTGAGTAAGCACAGACCATTTACGGAATCTTTGACAGTAAATTTCCGCTTCATCTTGCCCCTGAGATAGGGACATCAAAGTTTTTTCTGCCTGAAGCTCCAAATGAGGTTCGTCATAAAGCAACCCCAAGGCCAGAAAAAACGCATCCACATTGAGCAACGCAGGATCCCCTGGTGTCAATGAAAAAGCCCAGTCTTGAGGGTCGCCCCGGAGCAAGGAAATCACAATCCTGACCTGCTGTGCAGGGTCTCCGGCAGAGCGAAATTTCAGGGACAAAAATAATTTGCAATTATTTCGAAAATTCTGAAACCCAGATCTATTCCCCGAGAAAAATTCCGGCAAAGGAATTCTCGGCTCAGATACAGGTGCATGACAAACAAAGTCTTGCAAATTTTGTACCTTCGTGGCGAGATTATTCAAACCTGCAGTTACACTCTGAAGATCCATTACAAACAGGTGGACACAGAGCCATTCAAAGATTAGAAGGAGAAAAAAAAAAAAAAAAAAATTCTCAGCAGACTTCTTATTTCTCTCCTTTCTCAGCCAAGGATTTTAACCCTTTAGTGGGCCGGTCAAACTGTCATGTTCTCAATGGCAAGAGAACATAGCATCAGCATATATAGGAACTAGCTCTTGGAAGATGGGAACTGAGCTGACCATGAACTAAACCTAACGCACAACTAGCAGTGGCCGGGTAGCATGCCTACGTTGATTCTAGATGCCCAGCACCAGCCGGAGGACTAAATAATGCTAGCAGAGGAAAATATTAGTCCTAGCTCACCTCTAGAGAAATACCCCGAAAGGAGACAGAGGCCCCCCACATGTATTGGCGGTGAATTAAGATGAAATAACAAACGTAGTATGAAAATAGGTTTAGCAAATTTGAGGTCCACTTACTACATAGCAGAAGACAGAAAGGACACTTTCATGGTCAGCTGAAAACCCTATCAAAACACCATCCAGAAATTACTTTAAAACTCTGGCATTAACTCATAACACCAGAGTGGCAATTCCTGTTCACAAGAGCTTTCCAGACACAGTAACGAAACTACAGCTGTGAACTGGAACAAAAATGCAAAAACAAACATGGACAAGAGTCCAACTTATCTAGTAGTTGTCTAGGAGCAGGAACAAGCACAGAGAGGCTTCTGATAACATTGTTGACCGGCAAGCAACTAACAGAGCAGCAAGGTTATATAGCGACTCCCACATCTTGATGGGAACAGGTGAACAGAGAAGATGAAAACACCAGTTCAATTCCACCAGTAGCCACCGGGGGAGCCCAGAATCCAAATTCACAACACACTGTGCTACATCAAATCATATCCCAGCTTGTTCTAGTTTGTACTTGTCTGTCAGTCAACTTCCCAATTACAAATGTTTGTTCCATTCCTTTCTCTCCAAATTCGCCCATTTTGCCATCTCAAAATGTTTTAATATAATTCACCCTATCAACAACTTCCTTCCCTTTTAGTATTACTACTATATCATATGTCTGTAATTGGGTGGTACCTCTTAGGTTGGTTACTTCCTTACATTTGCCAGTCCCCATGAAGAAATTAGCTTTAGACAGTGTTTTCTGGGAAGTTCCTCATATTCAGGTCCAAAAGGGTCCAGGACTCTAGTCCATTAGCCAGTTCAGTAATCTTTGCTGTATGGAAGGCCATCCAGTCTCCTTTCAAAAAACATCTGTTTGGATGTTCTATCTGTCATTCCAATGTGCATAATATTTTTACATACCATATTTTTCGGACTATAAGACTCACCAGACCATAAGACGCACCCAAAATTTTGGGGAGGAAAATAGGAAAAAAAAGATTTTTTTATAAGATGTGGTTCCATCTTATAGTCGGAATTTAAGGTATCTTATCTTGAAGGTGGCAGCAGTCGAGTGGGGTCACAGGAGGTATGGTCCTGTGGTCCTGAGGAAGGGACTCCTGTGATTGCACTCCAACACCGCTGCAACACCACGGACTATAAGAAGCATCCCCCATTTGTGGAAAAAAGTGTGTATTATAGTCCCCAAAATACGGTAATAATAGGCATAAATTTAATTTCAGATAAAAGAACCACATCAATCCCAAATATCTTTTTAAGATTTAAAACTGATAGGAATTCCAGGAGAAACAATTGTTACTTCTATGCCCCATAAGGCTTTGTTCACATGCAGCATCTTTTTAATGCAAATTTTACGCTGCTTTTTACAGTACGAGCAAAAGTTATGACATTTAAAAAATCTCGTGCACACGCTTGCTTACTTTTTCTTGGTTGAATTTGAGAGCTGCAGCATTTTGTAGATCTGCAGCATGTCAATTCTTTCAGTGTTTTTGCAGTGTTTTTTTTCACCCATAGAAAACAATGAGAAAATGTAAAAACGATACTATTACTATTTACTTATTTACTGCAGGATATATGCTCATCTTGTTTCTATCTTAGGTTTGTCTGTTTAATGGCCACAGTGTGAACACGCTTCTATAGGTTGCATGTATACCAACTTATTGCTCCTGCTCAATTCTTCAGTGTTGTGTGTGAACAAAGCCTTAACCCACAATTACAATTAAATTGCATTAAAAAAAATATAATTCCATATTAGAAGATAAAACTAATCATTCATGTCCAGTTGCCAGGGGATAACCCCAAATGGATGCTCAACAGAGCTCAACAGAAAATAAAAAGTGCTAAGAATTAATATTTTCTAATAGCAAATGTTTAAAAACGATCGGAAATTCACCCACTTTAGCACTAACGTTTAGCCAACGATTCTAAGGAATTAAATGCATCGTTTCAAAATAATTACCAATCTTAAAGATTCCAAATTAAGTTCTATTCTTGACAAAGGAATCAGAACAATAATCTAGAAAGGCAACAGCTGTAGGCAAAACACTATGTCCAAGGTTAGATTCCACATGTATAAAGCCACAAAAGACACGGTTACACACAAAAAGGGTTTTTAGAGGTGCGGAAACCATCGAGGGAAAGTGCATAAATAGAATAAAAACTGTAAAGAATTTTTTAAATTCAAGACAAAATAGCACATATCAAATCCAGAATGACATGATTTGGAATGTTTACATTGCGGAATGTTCCAAATGTTCGGTAATTCATTATCCGTGGGCCGAACCGTCCGGGCGATGACAGAGAATTATGGAACTCTTAAGTGATTTCATTATTATTAAGCAGCAGAATGTCTCAAATGCAGTTAACCATTTTAGAGATACGCATCAAAGAGAAATGCAACACTTTCTGTTTGTGCCGCATTGAATTAGTTAAAAAATATGTGTGTGTTGAAGATTCTATATGGTGTCGGGATTTTTCCCCCTGAAACATGCACTCCATTAAATATGACTCTATACAGAGGAACTGTGCACTTTTAGGACCAATGTAGACGGCTGTATTATCGGTCCAAATGTGATCCGCCAAAACATCGGGTAGCACCTAGACCAATGTTAGTCTACCCGACTACACATGTTTGAACCTTTCCCCGGACAGTGCCAATATGAGAAAAAAAATGCCGCATCCCCGAGTTTAACCCAATATTCAGCTTCTACTCGGCCATGCCAGTCAATGAGTATGTGGAAACCATCGGACAGCACTTGGATGACATTTGTATTTCTCCTGCGCTGTATACAAATACCGTCAGGTTGGATGGGCAACTTTGCTTTGTTGTCTTCGCCTCCTGTTTTCCTACTCACCGTCCTCTGGCCTTGATTGATGTCCTGCATCATCAACATCGCACAATGAAATCTGAGCACAAACCTGCGCATGCTGACAATGCTCAGCCCTACCAAGGGAGCATAGGTCCATCATAGGCGCCATTCAAAATGTCATTCCGGCTTTAATGCTCATGGAAGCTTTTACAATCTTTATTTAAATGATTTCCGGGACCTGTAAGTTGGAATTCATTGCACTATGTTGATGACGCAGGATGCGTCATCCACATTGATCAAAGCCGGAGGACGGAGATTAGTAAAATATAGGAGGTACAGACACAGCGATGACGCCCATGGGACCAGACTGGAGTAATTTCCATATTGTGCATGGGAGAAATGCAAATGGTGTTTTTTGGGAAGTATAGAGGAAGTGAGTAGGTTTGTGGACTGCGATAAAGGAGTAAATAAAGGGGGTGGCCTTTGTTTGGATAGTGAAAATTGGTGACGTTTCCTTTATTCTTCACTCATATCGAATTCTACAGGGTTAAATAATGGTTTTATTTCTATTGGTTTTATAAACCCAGAAGTTGATTAGTTAGATCTATTCACTCCCTGTGAAAACTTTTACATAACTTCCTATCCTACAATGAATGCTATGATTAAGAGCGTGTGTTGCACTTAAAACATGTCAGCATTTTCTTAACCTTACCTGTGATGCCCATAGAAGAAGTCTGAATAAATTACCAATTTTTCTTTTAATGACTCATTTTATTTATTTTACTCAATTACATAGCGCCATTAATTCAACAGCACTTTACAGACATCATCACTGTCCCAATTGGGGCTCACAATCTAATTTCCCTATCAGTATGTCTTTAGAATGTGGGTGGAAACCGGAGAACCCGGAGGAAACCCACGCAAACAGGGTGAGAACATACAAACTCCTTGCAGATGCTGTGCTTGGTGGGATTTGAACCCAGGACCCCAGCTCTGCAGTGCTAACCACTGAGCCACCGTGCTGTCTAGAGTTAGGGTCAGGTTCGCATTGAATCTATTTTTACTTGTTTGTCAATCTGAGCCAAAAGCTGTAGCACAAGTAGAGCTTCTTTTGAAAGAAGATTCATAACTCTCCCATCCAGTGGTCAAAGAATATTGACCTCGTTGATAAGCCAGAGTCTTGAAAATCGATTCTCCCATCTGTAGTACTCTTCGATCTTAACTGTGGTCTTCAAGGTCTTTGACGTTGAGTATAATTTGAGTCTCATCATGGAGAATCGGAGGACCACTGAGTTGGGCAGAGGATAAATCCTTAGATATATTAGGCTGTGGGGTCTGGGGAGACCTTATAACATAACATAATACGTTCAAATTGCGGCAAATATATTGGATGCAAACAAAAATTTGATCAAGTTTGATTTTTGGCATATTCATTTATAGCTTGTAGCCACCACTAGAAGTGGGTCCTTACATACAACTTTATACAGTAGAATTGCATTTAAAAAGAGATGTACAGATCACTATACATGAGGATTCCCGCACATTCTCCAACAATGGTCTAAATCAAAGCAGTTCCCGGGAGAGTATCCCTTGAAGAATGTAGCCACTGGATTGAGTATTTTCTATTATTCAGACGTCCAATTAATAGTTGGGAACAGAAGCAGATAGTAATGTTAAGAAGTGGAAGAACAAACTATTTCTCTTATGCAGGAGATGTGCTGAAACGTATAAGTAAAGTTTAGAAATTGTGAAATGATGAAGTATCACAGCTGGTCAATTCAGAAATGAGGACCCGCAGGAAAGCTGTCCTTATATTATATGATTACTTCACTCTACAATGAAGCCACTGGAGAAATACACAGCGTCTACAATGCTATCTTACCAAGTACAAAACGGAACATTGATATTTGTATCTATAATACAAAAACCAGGTTATATTCTTCCAATAGTTTCAACCATTAGAGAGTTGTTACATTATCAAATATATTTTGTGTTTATGAAAAGTCTGAAAAATGTATCAGCTCCCAGAATTACTGCTGTCCAGAAACCTAAAGAGCCCGATCGTTCTTTTACTGTGGCGGATTGACTTTCTAAATAAATTATATTACTTCATTACTTCTCTTGTACTGATTTTTAATTGTATCATAATTGTATTATGTATACATGTATTCAGTCACTATGTACATACATTACATTACTGATCCTGAATTACAGATGAGTCGCCCCACGAGCCAGGGGTTACCCAGTACCGTGTCCTGTGGTTCACAGGGGGATGTCACGGTGGCTGCGGCCCGGTCCATGGCCCAGGGCGCCCATGTAAAAGGGAAAGGTCTTTAAAGGGATAGCGTTTATGTTCGTGACGCCACCTGTGGTATTCGGTCAGGGTGACCGACGCTGCTTTAAGGGGTCCTCTGGGGTGATGTTATGGCAGCTAGATGGTATACCTTCCCACAGGTGAAGTATGTCCCCAGGGCTTCCCGGCGTGTAGTTGATGATATAGTGAGAGGTGCCGAGAAGAACGAGGACACAAGGTTGCAGTTTCTTCACCTTTACTGAAGACTTCAACATCCACAGTCCAGGGCACCGAATCACAGGGCAGGCAGAGAAGTCCGGGCAGTCCAGAGACAAGCAAGACCCCCCGGGTAAGTCAGGTGGGAGCCTACCACTCTGCGCTTTCTGTCTCTACATCCCTGCTGCCACTAAGTGTCTCAATAATGTCTTTAATGGTTCTGTTGTCCTAGGACAGGTACCTGTATGGCAGGCAGCTTGGGCCGTGTGAACTGGGGTCTGTTCTCGGTGACACCTGGCTCCTTGGTGCTGCTGTGCCACAGGTAATTATGGGCAAAGTCCTTGTAGAACAATACCCTCCGGTTCTGCTCTGTGTTTTATAATCCACAAAAGCCTCGGGCTCCCGGTACCTGGATTCTTGCGCTGATACTCTTCAGAGGTCTACTTGTGGCCTCTTGGAGCTTTCGCTCTCCTCTGTGCTCCACTCCTGTCTGTCCTCGCACGCAGACTTCTGTCACTGAGCTCTCTCCGCCTCCAAAGATCCAAGATCTTTATTGAGGGAAGCTGCCCTAAAACAGGGCTTGGAGCTCCCCCTCCTGGCCCGGAAGTGGAAGGTGTTATGTGTGTGTAAACCTACCAAGGGACATTTCTCTTGTCTCCAGACATAGCACTATCCTCAGCACTACTGTGGTACCCGAACTCCTGGGGTGCCACACATCCTGTATTATACCCCAGAGCTGCACTCACTATTCTGCTGGTGCAGTCACTGTGTACATACATTACATTACTGGTCCTGAGTTACATCCTGTATTATACCCCAGAGCTGCACTCACTATTCTGCTGGTGCAGTCACTGTGTACATACATTACATTACTGATCCTGTACTTATCCTGAGTTACATCCTGTATTATACCCCAGAGCTGCACTCACTATTCTGCTGGTGCAGTCACTGTGTACATACATTACATTCTGATTCTGAGTTATATCCTGTATTATACTCCAGAGCTGCACTCACTATTCTGCTGGTGCAGTCACTGTGTACATACATTACATTACTGATCTTGAGTTACATCCTGTATTATACCCCAGAGCTGCACTCACTATTCTGCTGGTGCAGTCACTGTGTACATACATTACATTCTGATTCTGAGTTATATCCTGTATTATACTCCAGAGCTGCACTCACTATTCTGCTGGTGCAGTCACTGTGTACATACATTACATTACTGATCCTGTGCTGATCCTGAGTTACATCCTGTATTATACCCCAGAGCTGCACTCACTATTCTGCTGGTGCAGTCACTGTGTACATACATTAGTAGATGAAAAAACAATTATGGGGACGTCAAGGTCGTTAGTAGGTCATCTGAGAGGTGTAGTTTGGAGCTAAATACGTTGTTTTGACTTATTTCACTGGATCTTGACCTCCCGCCTATAATGCCTTTCTCTGTCTTTCTTGCGCAATGTCAGATCTCAGATTAAACGAAGACATGAAAAGCGCAGGAATGTTTTGCTTATAGTATTAGAGGCAATATCTTATCAAAATGTCTCATTTTATTAGACGGAATGTGTCTTTATCTGAAGTTTGACAAATTCTGCAGATCTGTAAATGTGGAATTCAATCATATGAAAATGATCACCTCGGGCGAAGAAATTTCATTTACGGTGCGGCTTGCTGTGTAGTGTCCTCTTTAAACCCCGATGTCTTGTTAGCATGGTTAATACTTTGCATCTGATTGAATCCATACAATTATAGCGTTGACTGACGGACACTTTAGCCGGTCCCACCGAGAATCACTGGCACTCGGCAAACGGCGATACGGAGATTCAAGCACTTATGTGAAATTTCAACGGATACACAAAGTAATATTTGAGACCGAGGGGATGAAATGACATGAAATTACTCAACAGACATGAACATTTCTATTTTTTAATAATCAGAAATGTTCAAAAATGTTTAAAAAGTTTAAGTTTAACCCAAAATTTCTACTCAAAAGGGGAAACGAAATGCAGACTTTCTTTCACGTTGACTTGACTTAATGAAACTTATTACACATAAACGTGAAAACGAACTTCTGGAGTCATAAGAGTTAACATGTGTCTGATATCCGAGTATGTTGGCATTGAGGTGTGACCCAAAGAAGAAAAAAAAAATCTTTAAAGAGTTTCAAGCGTATTCACCTTTCTGGATTGGTAATAATTGGTAGGTCCCAACAGTTCTACCCAGTTACCCCCAGACCACAGGACCCTTGTAAGGAGGAGTTAAATTGAGTGTATGGTGAACAATAACAATTCTAAGTTAGAAATAATAAGCAAAAATAAAAGAAATGAGCATTTTAATAAAGAGGCTAGATCATAATTTATGTAGACTTGAATACCCATCAACTGAAGTTAGACCAGCTGAGTGCATTGACCATTCAGATGAGATAAGCAGATTTTTTAAAATTTGAATTCCTTAACTTGCCAAAATTTCCCCCAAATTTGATATGTCAAACTGTAACATCTCAGAAAATACACATGGGTGAGAGAAAGAGAAAACCCGCTGACCATAAAAGCTCAGCTTACACCCTGCAGAAGAGAGAGGACCCCGCTGACCATAAGAGCTTACACCCTGCAGAAGAGAGAGGACCCCACTGACCATAAGAGCTTACACCCTGCAGAAGAGAGAGGACCCCACTGACCATAAGAGCTTACACTCTACAGGAGAGAGAGAGAGGACCCCACTGACCATAAGAGCTTACACTCTACAGGAGATGGCCCCGCTGATCACAAAAGCTTATACTCCATAGGAGAGAGAGAGAGGACGCCACTGACCATAAGAGCTTATACTCTACAGGAGAGAGAGGACCCCACTGACCATAAGAGCTTACACTCTACAGGAGAGAGAGGACCCCACTGACCATAAGAGCTTACACTCTACAGGAGAGAGAGGACCCCACTGACCATAAGAGCTTACACTCTACAGGAGAGAGAGAGGACCCCACTGACCATAAGAGCTTACACTGTACAGGAGAGAGAGAGGACCCCACTGACCATAAGAGCTTACACTCTACAGGAGATGGCCCCGCTGATCACAAAAGCTTATACTCTATAGGAGAGAGAGAGAGGACGCCACTGACCATAAGAGCTTACACTCTACAGGAGAGAGAGGACCCCACTGACCATAAGAGCTTACACTCTACAGGAGAGAGAGGACCCCACTGACCATAAGAGCTTACACTCTACAGGAGAGAGAGGACCCCACTGACCATAAGAGCTTACACTCTACAGGAGAGAGAGAGGACCCCACTGACCATAAGAGCTTACACTGTACAGGAGAGAGAGAGGACCCCACTGACCATAAGAGCTTACACTCTACAGGAGAGAGAGAGGACCCCACTGACCATAAGAGCTTACACTGTACAGGAGACAGGACCCCGCTGACCATAAGAGCTTACACTCTACAGGAGAGGACGCCGCTGATCACAAAAGCTTATACTCTATAGGAGAGGACCCCACTGACCATAAGAGCTTACACTCTACATGAGAGAGAGAGGACCTCACTGACCGTGAGAGCTTACACTCTACAGGAGAGAGAGAGAGGACCCCACTGATCATAAGAGCTTACACTCTACAGGAGAGAGAGAGGACCCCACTGACCATAAGAGCTTACACTCTACAGGAGAGAGAGAGGACCCCACTGACCGTGAGAGCTTACACTCTACAGGAGAGAGAGAGAGGACCCCACTGATCATAAGAGCTTACACTCTACAGGAGAGAGAGAGGACCCCACTGACCATAAGAGCTTACACTCTACAGGAGAGAGAGGACCCCACTGACCATAAGAGCTTACACTCTACAGAAGAGACAGAGGACCCCACTGACCATAAGAGCTTACACTCTACAGGAGAGAGAGGACCCCACTGACCATAAGAGCTTACACTCTACAGAAGAGACAGAGGACCCCACTGACCATAAGAGCTTACACTATACAGAAAAGAGAAGATAATTTCCACTTCGAGTTTGTTGCAACTAAACAACAAATCTGTGAGAAAATCTTTATTATGTTCCCATATTTTATGCAAAGTAAAAACATTTAAAAACAAAACGTGATGAGGCGTGAATGTGCACCACAAATCCCCAACAATACTGTAAAGTCTAGACTTGAGCTTACAAAAAATCCAAGACAGTCCGGAAACTAAAGCGTAATACCATCTCTATACTTTGAATATATGGCAGATCAATGCAAGAATAGGTGAAACCTTGTAAATTGGTTGTGGTCTGACCTCTAGGACCTCCACTGATGCAGTTTAAAAAAATGCCCCATCAGAATGAAGCATTGTTTGCAAATGTGTGTCATCACTCGATACACTGTCTTTGAGAATGACGTAAAATTTCTTCATTTAGACACCAAGAGCTTCGTACTTCGGGGACAGACATAGCCGGTGGCAGATTGTTAGCTGAGTCTGGATGGGGGAAGAATGTGATTGCATCTCAGGGCGTATAGTGTCTTCTGATTAACCGGCAGATACTCTGCTCTGTAATGGCATTGAACAGAGTGGTAGCCGATTACACAGCAAACACAGCATGGACACCACATACCAGCAGAAGAAAAGGTAAAAAATGAAGGTCTATAGTGGGACACCCGTTGTTGATATATAGGCTCTAGGCTTCTGGACGTGACCAGGCCCTGGAGTTCACGGCTGTAGTAGAAAACAAAAAAGAAACCAAGCGCACAACTAATAAACAGTATATAATCAGAATCCACCGGGGTGCAAAAAGTGGCCTATATGTAAACCGAGAAAAAAGAAAAAAGAAGGCCACAGCAAATATGCACACCATGGACAAATAAAGCACAATAACACATGTATACAAAACAGAAAGTTTATTGGGAAGCCACACTAGGATTAAAACATACTTAAAACATGACAAATACAAAACCTAGTCCCCGCATAAATATAGACACATATTGTAATAATATATAGTCATAAACCTACAACAACATAAGAAAAATGCAGAACCCCTGGCTCATGGGACAAAACATCAATGAACACATCATAACCTGGAGGCCACATTTGGTTGTGCTGAGGGATCCAATAGATGGGAACAAAACATGAATCCCCAATAAGGAAAATCCCTGATAATAGTGGTGTAACCAACAGGAAACCACTGATCCCCAGCAAAAAAGAGAGAAAGGAAAGAGGATACTCTAACCGGTAAGTACCACGCAGTGCTGCAGATAAATACAACAGGTTAAATAACCCATGATTTAGCAGGGGTAAACAACATTACCTAGGAAAGTGAAAAGGGGAAAAGAATCCCCATGCGTAGGTAGGCAGGAACCAAGGAGAACGCGACCCCACGCGTATCGCCCTCCAAATAGGGCTTCGTCAGGGGCCCTGGAGATCACTGCGCATGCTCATGGGCCCCATTTGCAGCCGAAATACATGGTCTAGAGAACACCGCACTGTGACTTCTAATTCCGGCTTCAGGTCATAGCACATGTGGCTTCAGGTCGATACCTCGGCCTAGAGTGAACACCGCACTGTGACTTCTAATTCCGGCTTCAGGTCATAGCACATGTGGCTTCAGGTCGATACCTCGGCCTAGAGTGAACACCGGACTGTGACTTCTACTTCCGGCTTCAGGTCATAGCACATGTGGCTTCAGGTCGATACCTCGGCCTAGAGTGAACACCGGACTGTGACTTCTACTTCCGGCTTCAGGTCATAGCACATGTGGCTTCAGGTCGATACCCCGGCCTAGAGTGAACACCGGACTGTGACTTCTACTTCCGGCTTCAGGTCATAGCACATGTGGCTTCAGGTCGATACCCCGGCCTAGAGTGAACACCAGACTGTGACATCTACTTCCGGCTTCAGGTCATAGCACATGTGGCTTCAGGTTGATACCCCGGCCTAGAGTGAACATCGGGCTGGAAATGCGGTATGACAGAATCATGGAGGACGAAACGGGTGGCAAGGAACAGTGAGAGCGTTTGGAGAAGTGAACAATCAGGTGAGTATATGCATTTTTTTTAATTTTTTTACATCAGATGTTTACTATGATCTGTTGATTGGAGAAAACCGAGAGCATAATAAGGGACATTCAATTTTCGGAGAATACATTCTTTGCTAATCGAAATTCCCTGTAAAATGAGCACAAACAAGCAAATTCAAATATAGCCTGGTCCACTCATCTCTAAGGCTGGGGTCACACATGCGAGTTTTACGGACGTAAGAGCGCAGAAACTACGTCCGTAAAACTCGCATTACATACGGCACAATTATTCTCAATGGGGCTGCTCCTATTAGCCGTATATTACGGTTCAGTATTATACGGCTTTCTACGGCCGTACAAAATCGCAGCATGCTGCGTTTGTCAGCGTACTGCGCAAATAATACGCCAATGAAAGTCTATGGGGGCGCGAAAAATACGGATTCCACACGGACCAGCAGTGTGACTTGCGAGAAATACGCAGCGCTGTTAGTGAAAAGTCGGTAATTCAATTGCCGGCTTCTCATTTCTCCTGCACAAACCCGACAGGATATGAGACATGGTTTTCATACAGTAAACCATCTCATATCCCCCTTTTTTGTTGCATATTCCACACTACTAATGTTAGTAGTGTGTATGTGCAAAATTTCAGCGCTGTAGCTGCTGAAATAAAGGGTTAAATGGCGGAAAAAATTGGCGTGGGCTCCCGCGCAATTTTCTCCGCCAGAGTGGTAAAGCCAGTGACTGAGGGCAGATATTAATAGCCAGGAGAGGGTCCATGGTTATTGGCCCCCCCGTGGCTAAAAACATCTGCCCCCAGCCACCCCAGAAAAGGCACATCTGGAAGATGCGCCAATTCTGGCACTTGGCCACTCTCTTCCCACTCCCTGTAGCGGTGGGATATGGGGTAATGAAGGGTTAATGCCACCTTGCTATTGGAAGGTGACATTAAGCCAGATTAATAATGGAGAGGCGTCAATTATGACACCTATCCATTATTAATCCAATTGTAGGAAAGGGTTAAAAAACACACACACACATGATTACAAAGTAGTTTAATGAAATAAACACAGCGGTTGTTGTAATAATTTATTGTTCTCCCATTCCATTTCCAGGACCTCGCTTGGCAACATAATAAACGCACAAGATACATACCTTCTGCTGTCAGATCTCGTCCCACGAAGTAATCCATCTGAAGGGGTTAACTAATATTACAGGCAGGAGCCCTGCAAATGCAGCTGTGCTCCCTGCCTGTAATCCCCAGCGAATGAATGAAATGTAGGTCATTGACCTACATTTCCTTCAGTCGCGGTGATGCGCCCCTGCTGGATGTTCTCATGAACTGCAGCCTGGGAACTTTTTCCCACGCTCCAGGTCATATGAGGACATCCACCAGGGGGCGCATCACCGCGACTGAAGGAAATGTAGGTCAATGACCTACATTTCATTCATTCGCTGGGGATTACAGGCAGGGAGCACAGCTGCATTTGCAGGGCTCCTGCCTGTAATATTAGTTAACCCCTTCAGATGGATTACTTCGTGGGACGAGATCTGACAGCAGAAGGTATGTATCTTGTGCGTTTATTATGTTGCCAAGCGAGGTCCTGGAAATGGAATGGGAGAACAATAAATTATTACAACAACCGCTGTGTTTATTTCATTAAACTACTTTGTAATCATGTGTGTGTGTGTTTTTTAACCCTTTCCTACAATTGGATTAATAATGGATAGGTGTCATAATTGACGCCTCTCCATTATTAATCTGGCTTAATGTCACCTTACAATAGCAAGGTGGCATTAACCCTTCATTACCCCCTATCCCACCGCTACAGGGAGTGGGAAGAGAGTGGCCAAGTGCCAGAATTGGCGCATCTTCCAGATGTGCCTTTTCTGGGGTGGCTGGGGGCAGATGTTTGTAGCCAGGGGGGGCCAATAACCATGGACCCTCTCCTGGCTATTAATATCTGCCCTCAGTCACTGGCTTTACCACTCTGGCGGAGAAAATTGCGCGGGAGCCCACGCCAATTTTTTCCGCCATTTAACCCTTTATTTCAGCAGCTACAGCGCTGAAATTTTGCACATACACACTACTAACATTAGTAATGTGGAATATGCAAAAAAAAAGGGGATATGAGATGGTTTACTGTATGTAAACCATGTCTCATATCCTGTCGGGTTTGTGCAGGAGAAATGAAAAGCCGGCAATTGAATTAGCGGCTGTTCACAGATATCGCGCTGAATGAAATCTAAATACAGAATATATATATATGTGTCTCAATGACATATATATATATATATACTGTATATATGTTTTCCCTAACATTTGAGCACATAAATCCATTAGATGTCGGTTTTGCAAGCCTGCGCGAAAATCTCGCAGTACGGATGCCATACGGATTACATACGGAGGATGCCATGCGCAAAATACGCTGAAACACCCTGACTACGGATCAATATTTTGGGGACATTTCTCCGTATTACGGCCGTAGTACGGACGTATAATACGTGGCGTATTTTCTTACGCCATGTGTGACCCCAGCCTAATTCTAATATACTAACCTTTAAAGTTTATCCCTTTTTCCTTATCAGCTTCTAATGGTTCCCAATGCCTCTGTGCTACACGCTACAGTTGCTGCCATGGAGGACCAGCCTGGATGTCAGACCAGGAATCTTTCTGCTCAACTCTAATACACAGTGATTAATACAATATTATACATTTTTAAAGTATTCTGCAATATTATTTTCAAGAAGCCTGTTTGGTCTTGTAAGGGTGTGATAGGGACTGTCCTACACCTTCCCGTGAAGACAACAATTATAGTGTGTTACTAATATGCGGTTGTATTGTGTTTTTATGGTATAATGTAAAATGCATAGAGTGTTATTAGTAGTGATGCTGCTGTGTGGGTACTGTATTGGTAATGCCTTTGGTAATCTGGAACATTCAGATCAGGGTAGGGAAAGTATAAAACATGGTTTAGTGTTTAGTTAGTGATAGATAGGAGCATTAGGGCAGATAGGCAATGGTGGGCCGTATTAGTGTACAGCAATAGGAAGAGGATACAGTTAAATGTTTGGGACCAGCCCAGTATGGGAGCAGGCTAGGTCAAGCTAAAAGGGGAAGCATTTCCTGGTTGTTGTCAGAAATTGTTAGTATGTGAGGTTCGTGTAAAGTTCAGGCTCAAGGTGCAGTGGGCTGGAGGCACATGGAATATACACTCACCGGCCACTTTATTAGGTACACCATGCTAGTAACGGGTTGGACCCCCTTTTGCCTTCAGAACTGCCTCAATTCTTCGTGGCATAGATTCAACAAGGTGCTGGAAGCATTCCTCAGAGATTTTGGTCCATATTGACATGATGGCATCACACAGTTGCCGCAGATTTGTCGGCTGCACATCCCAAAGATGCTCCATACAAGGCAGGATGGATCCATGCTTTCATGTTGTTTACGCCAAATTCTGACCCTACCATCCGAATGTCGCAGCAGAAATCGAGACTCATCAGACCAAGCAACGTTTTTCCAATCTTCTACTGTCCAATTTCGATGAGCTTGTACAAATTGTAGCCTCAGTTTCCTGTTCTTAGCTGAAAGGAGTGGTACCCGGTGTGGTCTTCTGCTGCTGTAGCCCATCTGCCTCAAAGTTCGACGCACTGTGCGTTCAGAGATGCTCTTAGGCCTACCTTGGTTGTAACGGGTGGCGATTTGAGTCACTGTTGCCTTTCTATCAGCTCGAACCAGTCTGCCCATTCTCCTCTGACCTCTGGCATCAACAAGGCATTTACGCCCACAGAACTGCCGCTCACTGGATTTTTTTTCTTTTTCGGACCATTCTCTGTAAACCCTAGAGATGGTTGTGCGTGAAAATCCCAGTAGATCAGCAGTTTCTGAAATACTCAGACCAGCCCTTCTGGCACCAACAACCATGCCACGTTCAAAGGCACTCAAATCACCTTTCTTCCCCATACTGATGCTCGGTTTGAACTGCAGGAGATTGTCTTGACCATGTCTACATGCCTAAATGCACTGAGTTGCCGCCATGTGATTGGCTGATTAGAAATTAAGTGTTAACAAGAAGTTGGACAGGTGTACCTAATAAAGTGGCCAGTGAGTGTATATTGTTCTGGCAGCATGAGGTTACACCAGATTACCTGTAGAAATTCCTGTATAGTCTGGGGTCTATGGCCCAAAATAAGCACTGGAAAGTGTGCCTTATGTCTTTTATACAGAGGAAGCCATACGGGTAAATGTGTGAGGTAGAAGTAGCAGATCTGTGATGCCAGACGGGTAAATCCTGGGGCTGACGAGAGGATTAAGCATAGGGATAGTCCGAGCTGAGTGTAAGTAGAGGCTTGAAATGTACTGTGTTGAGGAAACTGGAACCGGAGGGTGATGTGCCCGAAACTGCGTTCTGCTTGAACTGTCCAGTAAAGTTGTACTTGTTATAATGAACCGTGTGTCCCCTGATGTGTGTGAGGCTGATCCTCTACCAAAGGATGCTGCTGCACCAAAGAACTTGAGCCTAAAAGTGAGTGCAATACATTCACAGGACACTACAGACGGACTGGGACACTGTGTGTTTGTGGGGCGCCAGGGGGTGGAGAAGCAGCAGCTCACCCATGGCTACCACCCTGGGCACCTTTCATTCTCTTTCAATAGGAACCTTCATTGTTGACTTCCAGTGGATACCAACACAATATGTGCTGATCATGTGATCATATGGCCTCTGTATTAGTCTAGGGACAATTTGACTCCCACTTGTTTAAGCTCTATTAAAGAAGACCTGTCACCTGCTCAAAAAGCCGAGTTAAATACAGTACCTTGTTAACATTTCTGAGATCCTCTGATTCTGTTGCTTCTTTCTGTTTTTTGCTGCGTCGCTCTATTGCAGAGATATTCACATTTATTTCTTCTGGAGCGCAATAGGTGAAATCTCTTCTTTCCAGTCCAAGTGGGCATTTCTTCAGTCTTTTTTTGGGTCATGGCCACTTTCACCAATCCACCTCTTGACACTACCAATCATAGCTCAACAGCGTCTGAAACAGATAGATCAGGTGCCAAACTGTGATTGGCAGCATCTGAGAGGGAGAGGTAAAAGCGCACATCCCCAGAGAACACCTGAAAGAAAAGTGGAGTCTGAGTGGAAACAAGAGATTTCACATACTGCGCTCCAAAAGAAACAATTGTGAATATCTCTACAATGGAGCGACGCTCCGCAAAATGGAAAAGATCGGCAGAATCAGGGAAGCTTAGGGAATTTTACAAGCTATTTAACTATTTTTTGGAGCAAGTGACAGGTCCACTTTAAAGAACACATCCTTCCAATGTCCATACATTTAATACACGAGGCAGTGCAAGTCTCTAATATGTCCCCAGGAAAAGCTTATAAAAATACATACAGCACCTACATTATTACAAATTTACAAGCTCCCTCTTTTTCTCCTACTCAGAAATATATCTTTATAATGAAACTAATATTACTCCTTTAAACTTTAAGGAAGCCCTGGCATCAGGTGCCACCCTAGTCTGAATGTATTCATACATTTCCAGGAGGAATAGAGGAACCGGCACAATGCAAAACATGTCAAGAGATGTGACAATTCCCTTTAAAATGGACATACGTATCTGGTCTCCGGTTCCGTCTTGTAGTTTGTCTCATATGACTAATTTCCCACTGGTACGTTATTGACTAATGACTCCATGGAAGCGTTCGCGGTGGCATTAGCAGCATAGTGTCCTGTGCGGGGGATGGCATTGTCCTTAACGCTTTGTAGCAATCTGAAATCTCGTTACGCCTTTGTCAACAATGTAATCGCGCCAAAGGTCGCGGAGACAACCTTTAGCTATGCTCCTATTATACCAAGCCGGTCCGCCCGCTGGTGCGTTACACGATCTATGCTGCCGTTCATTAGATGTTACTTCTCCGACAGATAATAGACGGAATAAAGAGATTTCGCTGTCAAACACAATAAACAAGTGTGTGCCGGCCGCAGACTGATTGCTCAGACAGGCATGGTGTTCCTTGTGCTGTATCCACATAGGGACTCACTTTTTATTACTCTCTCACCATCTCCTCACTTTTTATTTTTTGACAATGCACTCTCACTAAGATCCAAGAAGAATCTTATACAAATCCCTCAAGAGTCAATTATTCAGGTCAAGAAGAAATAAAAAACAAGCCGTCTTTCTGTAGCTAGGAAAGAAGCCGTCTAACAAAGGTGTCCAAACCCCACTACATAAAAAAATAAAATGTAAAAACAAAAAAAAACAAAACAGTAACATACAAATATAATGATAAATAGGACAAATTATATTATTTGTTTATTATGTAGTCACAACGTTATGGAATATCACGAGTTTGGCAGATCGTGGAAGGAACTTCTATAATGTTCTGGGGCACAAAGGGGTAAGACTCCTTATTATTCCTTATCTTTTTTTTGTTTAGCTTTTGCCATTTTAAGCCTGTTCTTTTAGTTTGTGCTCTTTTGAAATCTATTTCATAGTGTTTGTTTATTTTTTATGTTTGCCATCGTGGGCACGGTTTCGCAATCCACATTTTTGCAGCCCATCCATTATTTCTAACTTTTCAAAGTTGCAAATTTTTTGCAAAAATGCAGCCCAATGTCCAATTTCGGACTGGGGTGTCAATGGCCCATCAGTGATATTGACTCTTGGGGTCCGCTGTTCAGCTACATGCAAATATTACATCACCCTCGTTCACAAATCTACCTTTCTTCTATATAATAATTAACTGCTTAGTTTGGTAAAACAATGATGAGATGTTATTTCTGTCTTACAGTGTGCAGCAAGTGTATTGTGCAAACCACTAGTCAAGGAGGCAGAGTCCCCTATTTCTGCATAGGGGCCTACCCGGGGATTTACCGGCTCCCCTGTGGGCCAGTCTGAGCCTGCCAATATCCCTTCCCCAGAGAAATTTTTTTGTATGCTACAAAAACTTTTCTGCCAAAAAATTATGCAATTTTTGAACGTAAAGAAGCGGAAAAAAAGGTAAAAGACAAAAACAAAAAAACAATTTTGATATTTTCTGTAAACTTCAGTACCATTTTTGAAGAATTTGGTGCAAAAATCAGTAATGAATGCCACGAGACAAAAAAGGTGACTTAAAACCTCCCCACAAATGATGAGTCTTGCCCTAAGAACAAAAAAGTCAGTTGAGTTGTCCGATGAAGGGTTATTCTTTTTCCCACCTTTGTAGATTGGAAAAATTGCAACGTGCTAGTAAGATCACGTGACGTCCCATTGCAATTTACTTGTTAAAACTTCTCTCCGCTTTAAAGGAAGGATTTATAATGTTATTGTTTACTGCTCGTTGTCTAGTTTACCGGCCACTGCTGCAGTCTAGCAGTAGTGGACAAACATGTTCAGTGCTTACAAGCACTTTCCAACAGAGGTTGTAAGCACTGCACTGAGGCTGGCCAGGATTGCTGGAGCAAGCTGTTAGCTTTCGATTCTTTACAAATTCCGTTTCACTGTTCTCTTCTGATGTTACGCCAGCGCTGTCACAATGATACTGGTGCAACCTGTCAATCAATCACAAGCACTGTTCCCAGAAAGTGTTCTTTCAGCGCCACAAATGCATGTGTCGCGACAGTCACAACACATGCATGGAGAGTCCAACAAACAGGCTCTCCATACATTTGTTGTGACTGTCACGCAGGAGCGATCCAGGTATCCGGGTTCCAGTGGCAGCTTGTTCGGTAAGTGCTATAGCTTGCCGAATAAGGAGGGAGCCATATACAGTTATATGAAAAAGTTTGGGCACCCCTATTAATCTTAAGCTTAATGTTTTATAAAAATTGTTTTTTTTGCAACAGCTATTTCAGTTTCATATATCTAATAACTGTTGGACACAGTAATGTTTCTGCCTTGAAATGAGGTTTATTGTACTAACAGAAAATGTGCAATCTGCATTCAAACAAAATTTGACAGGTGCATAAGTATGGGCACCCTTATCATTTTCTTGTTTAAAAAACTCCTACCTACTTTTTACTGACTTACTAAAGCACTTTTTTTTTGTTTTGTAACCTCATTGAGCTTTGAACTTCATAGCCAGGTGTATGCAATCATGAGAAAAGCTACTTAAAGTGGCCACTTGCAAGTTGTTCTCCTGTTTGAATCTCCTCTGAAGAGTGGCATCATGGGCTCCTCAAAACAACTGTCAAATGATCTGAAAACAAAGATTATTCAACATAGTTGTTCAGGGGAAGGATACAAAAAGCTGTCTCAGAGATTTAACCTGTCAATTTCCACTGTGAGGAACATAGTAAGGAAATGGAAGAACCCAGGTACAGTTCTTGTTAAGGCCAGAAGTGGCAGGCCAAGAAAAACATCAGAAAGGCAGAGAATAATAATAATAATCTTTATTTATATAGCGCCAACATATTTTGCAGCGCTTTACAGTTTAACAGTTTCAAACACAACAGGAAGAAGAATGGTGAGATCAGTCAAGGCCAATCCTCAGACCTCCTCCAGAGAGCTGCAGCATCAACTTGCTGCAGATGGTGTCACTGTGCATCGGTCAACTATACAACGCACTTTGCACAAGGAGAAGCTATATGGGAGAGTGATGCGAAAGAAGCCGTTTCTGCAAGCACGCCACAAACAGACGGCTGAGGTATGCAAAAGCACATTTGGAGAAGCCAATTTCTTTTTGGAAGAAGGTCCTGTGGACTGATGAAACCAAGATTGAGTTGTTTGGTCATACAAAAAGGCGTTATGCATGGTGGCAAAAAAACAGCGCGTTGTATAGTTGACCGATGCACAGTGACACCATCTGCAGCAAGTTGATGCTGCAGCTCTCTGGAGGTGGTCTGAGGATTGTCCTTGACTGATCTCACCATTCTTCTTCTCTGCCTTTCTGATGTTTTTCTTGGCCTGCCACTTCTGGCCTTAACAAGAACTGTACCTGTGTTCTTTCATTTCCTTACTATGTTCCTCACAGTGGAAATTGACAGCTTTTTGTATCCTTCCCCTGAACAACTATGTTGAATAATCTTTGTTTTCAGATCATTTGACAGTTGTTTTGAGGAGCCCATGATGCCACTCTTCAGAGGAGATTCAAACAGGAGAACAACTTGCAAGTGGCCACTTTAAGTAGCTTTTCTCATGATTGCATACACCTAGCTATGAAGTTCAAAGCTCAATGAGGTTACAAAACCAAACAAACTGCTTTAGTAAGTCAGTAAAAAGTAGGTAGGAGTATTTAAAACAAGAAAATGATAAGGGTGCCCATACTTATGCACCTGTCAAATTTTGTTTGAATGCAGATTGCACATTTTCTGTTAGTACAATAAACCTCATTTCAAGGCAGAAACATTACTGTGTCCAACAGTTATTAGATATATGAAACTGAAATAGCTGTTGCAAAAAAAAATATTTTTTGATAAAACATTAAGCTTAAGATTAATAGGGGTGCCCAAACTTTTTCATATAACTGTATATTCGCTCATCTCTACTCATGACCAATAGACAACGCCAGAAGCGTCTTATCTGGGCCAAGGAGAAGAAGAACTGGACTGTTGCTCAGTGGTCCAAGGTGTTGTTTTCAGATGAAAGTAAATTTTACATTTCATTTGTAAATCAATGTCCCAGAGTCTGGAGGAAGGGTGGAGAGTCCACAATCCAAGCTGCTGGAGGTCTAGTGTGAAGTTTCCACAATCATTGATGGTTTGGGGAGCCATGTCATCTGCTGGTGTAGGTCCACTGTGTTTTATCAAGACCAAAGAAAATTTTAGAGCACTTCATGCTTCCCTCTGTTGACAAGGTTTTTGGAGATGGAAATTTCATTCTCCAGCAGGACTTGACATCTGTCCACACTGCCAAAGGTACCAATACCTGGTTTAAAAACAACAGCATCACTGTGCTTGATTGGCCACCAAACTCTCCTGACCTTAACCCCATAGAGAATCTAAGGGGTATTATCAAGCGGAAGATGAGACACCGGACCCAACAATGCAGACAAGCTGAAGGCTGCTATCAAAGCAACCTGGGTTTCCATAACACCTCAGTAGTGATGAGCGAGTATACTCGTTGCTCGAGATTTCCCGAGCATGCTCGGGGGATCTCCGAGTATTTGTAAGTGCTCGGAGATTTAGTTTTTTTGACGCAGCTGCATGATTTATGGCTGCTAGCCAGCATAAGTACATGTGGGGGTAGCCTGGTTGCTAGGGAATCCCCATATGTAATCAAGCTGGCTAACAGATGTAAATCATTCAGCTGCGGCGATCAAAACTAACTCTCCAAGCACTAAAAAATACTCGGAGATCCCCCGAGCATGCTCGGAAAATCTCGAGTAACGAGTATACTCTGCTCATCACTACACCTCAGCAGTGCCACAGGCTGATCGCCTCCATGCCACGCCGCATTGATACAGTAATTGATGCAAAAGGAGCCCCGACCAAGTATTGAGTGCATTTACTGAACATACATTTCAGTAGACCAACATTTCGAATCATTTTTCAAGCTGGTGTTATAAAGTATTCTAACTTACTGAGATAATGACTTTTGGGTTTTCATTGGCTGTAAGCCATAATCATCAACATTAACAGAAATAAACACTTGAAATAGATCACTCTGTTTGTAATGACTCTATGTAATATAGGAGTTTCACTTTTTATATTGAAGAACTGAAATAAATGAACTTTTTGATGATTTTCTAATTTTGTGAGAAGCACTTGTATGGGCTAAATTCTGAAACTTTCTGATTGCTGGGACCCCCTGCTATCCTAAGAATGAGGCTTTGAAGTGTCAATGTTTGAATGGAGCGATGATCATACATGCTTTTATCTGCGCCTTTCATTTTCTGCTATGCTATCTCGACAGTCCCACAGGCAATGAGGTCAGTGAGAATTCAGGAGTGAGACCAATTCTGAGGATAGCAAATAACTTAAAAAGTTGGGGCAAACCCTTTAACTTCTTCCTGATGTACAGTGTGAAATACATATATGAGGTGTATAGAGTGAGCTCAAAAGCTGAGCCCACTTCATAAATGGCAGGTGCCAGCTGTGTTATACAGCCGGCGACTGCCTCTAACGGCAGCATCAATCATAGCAGCATTTAATTAGCATTGTATTGTTCCCTTTGTAAAATCATTTTGATAAACACTGCCTATATTTCTGAATTAAATATAAAATGTGATAGCTCTGTTCCTCTTGCTCTGTAAACCGCACCCTGAAAGCCATACACTACCTGTAGTGGGTGTCCAATCAGCATGATGGTGGCAGTAGTTACGTTAATACTGGCATTGACCATACCGGGGGTAAATACATTCCATGAGCATTTGGAATTGGAGGTGTTTATACTATATGCTCATTGTTAGTTCTCCAATAAGCAGCCTAGTAGTTGAAGCAGCTGCTATCTCGTCCATGACTTGCCAGACAATTACATAATTGTCCTGGAGATTGGAGGCAGCGGAGTTTCATTTCTGTGTATCTTTGACATAATATATATGGTAAATGTCCCAAAGAGAAAGAATTGAAATACTAGATGTCTCATTTTTGCTCATCCCCCCAAAAATGCATAAAAATAAATAACTGCAGCTCTCAAAAAAATCAAATCATCACTGAGATCCATCCATAAAAAAAAAGTTGTGTGTTCCAGAAAATGGTGACACAAGCAAATTTTATTTCTCAAAGGTCTGAATCTTTGTGTGGGTCCTGTACTACACGGCAGCCGCTAATCAGCGGTTTATTCCTGTCAGATTACCAGCAGTTTATTAGTTTTTGTAATAGCACTTCTGTCTCCGGCAATAGAAGCAGCTGTTGTTGGTGTCTATTTAATCCTCTGCTTGTTGGGTAGAAGGTAAGTGACTTGTTATGCACATGTAGTCACGTCTTCTTCCAGACCCGAGTCACAGGAGCCCGGCAGGAATTCTCAGCAAGCATCCTTTCACACCTTGTCAAATGCATCCAAGTGTGAAATTGAGATATTAAAGTATAAGTGTACTCAGATTCACATGTTATTTGTAATAAATTGAAAAACCAGATAGTTTTATAAGAACAATTCTAATTTTTTTTTCTTGTTATAGATCACGTCATTAATCGCAAATTAAGTCCTCTAAAATATGCCCCGATGGCTTCTAAGATGCCACCAACCGACAGACAACTGGTACTGAGACGCTCTGTAATCAATAGTTCTGCAAGTCATTTTACACAGCATCAATGGCCAACCATGTGTATGAAGTCTCCCTGAGGGTGTCGCTTACAGAGGTATCAGCTAATTCATCCAGATATCGCACAGTCAAACATGCACAGACAGCCCAGAACATCAATGAAGAAATGAGAAGAAAGAAAATCCAAGACTTTATTGAATGGGAATATTGGAACCCAACAGAAGATGCAATCAGCTTGACCTGCAGTATGTCTTTGGGTATGTTCCTTACTCCAAGCCAAAGCTTTTTTTCTTAACTTGAACAATCCATTCAAAAAAGGCCAGAGGGAAAGCAAGGTTGTAAATTAGTGATGTTATGATGTTGCACTTAGGTCTATGAACACCCATCTCTTTGGTGGTCACAAGAAGTTATGACATCCTATCCATTCAGTTTTGTGTCTGCGCTGAGACCATTGGCTGTAGGGCCAGTTGATTGATGAACCCTTCATCATACAAACCATTCCAACAAATGTTCACCAAACAGTAGCATCAGCTCTCTAATGACTGAAAGAAGAGACCTTCTTACTTCTGGTCCTGGTGGAGACCACAGTAATGGTGTCACTGGTGCAACAGGCGTACACATTTTTTATTTTACAATGATCCTTTCCTCTGGTCAGTTTTAACAAAAGGGGTTACATTCCCTACTTCAATAGAAATTACCAAAAACACAACTGTGTAGCCAAGAGAAGCAGTGTATTAAAGACAAGACTACTTCAGTTTCTGCATTGAACTGAACGTAAAAGGAAGCTAAACATTTTCTAGACACCCTAAGTCCTATATCAACTTACAGGACCCAAATAAGGTTCTTGAGGGGGTTGTCATACAAATTGAAATAAAACATTACATTTTCTAGACAACCTAAGACCAAAAATCAACCTATATGGCTAACATAAGGCTCTTGAGGGGGTTACCTGAGTAGTTGACAACCCCTTCAAGGACCATAGTTGGACCATGCAGGTTTATCTAGGTTTTCTTAAAGCGAACCTGTCAGCAGTTTTGGCCGATATAAGATACGGCCACTGCCTTTCAGGGCTTATCTCTCTGACCTTTCCCAGTACTGCAGTACTTTGCTTTGCCCTCAACAGGGCAGATAAGTACGCCTGTGCAGGAGCGCGATGCCGGGGTGCGATGAAGCAACAGGAGGGTGGCATCACAAGAAGATGGGAGGCGCTTGGCCTGGACCTGCGACACCCATTGGACCGGACCGCCCCACCGGGTGAGTATAATGAAACGTATTTTTCTTATCTTTCAGGTTGGACCAGGGGCAGATATACAGCATTATAGAATGTTGTAGATAAGCCCTTAAAGGCGGTGGCCGTATCTTATATTGGCCAAAACTGCTGACAGGTTCACTTTAAACACTATACTCCCCAGTGTAAAATAAAAATGACAAATACGTACTTCCTGCCCCTGCGCTGTTAAAGCAATGTTAGCACCAGGTCTCCTGGCGCACGCATGACATTATGTCAGTGGTCGCTCATGGCTGCAGCGCTCATACCTTCTCTGGATGTCTGGCCACCAGCATTTGCCTGAAGAAGCTCAACTTGCAGAATCTTAGAGAATATACCACCAGAAAGAGAGCATCATGTGAACATACCCTTATTAGAATTGTCACATGAGAGAAAAGTATGCAAATTAGTTCTCTTGCAAAATGAAAGAAGGTCTATCTGCTATACAATACACTCGAGGCTGCACAGACTTGTTTTAGTTTATTCATAACCAAGCAAATGCATACATGAGAAAGTATTGTCTAGGAATATAAAATAAATTTCTGACCTGCACCTACTGTACCTCACCAATTAAAAAGCACCACAGCATGGTATGAACCAGACCTCTGTGGGCACTGCAAAACTATAAACATTCTGTGATGCTAGTCACTACTCATGGATAAGCCGTGAGGCTGGACAGTCAAGAGGTCCAAGGTCAAAAGGCATAAGAGTACATCATAGGAAGGTGAGACAAAGGTGCAGTCAAGAAAGAGTCCGAGGTCAGTATTCCAAGAAGGTAGCAGATCATGACAAAAGGGCTAGGCAAACGGATGGTCAAGAAAAATCCAAGGTTGAACAGCAAAGGTCAGAATACCAGACAAGGAGCACAGACCACATGAGCAAAGCCACAATTGGCATCAATCTAAGGCAGAGAGCTAGTTAAATGGCCAGGTACTCTGGACAAGAGACACATAGATGTAGCCCCGACACACACTTGTCCTGATTGGAAGGCTAAACTGGCACTCCAGACACTGACAGCTCTGCACGCCCCTGAATCTGATTGGACAGCATAGCTGCCCATCACAATACTGACAGCTCAGCATGCACCATTCCTAGATTGGACTATCATTCTCTGCGGCCAGACACTCTGGTAGTTGGAATCGTGACACACAATAGTTTTATATACAGTGGGTACGGAAAGTATTCAGACCCCTTTAAATTTTTCACACTTTGTTTCATTGCAGCCATTTGGTAAATTCAAAAAAATTCATTTTTTTCTCATTAATGTACACTCTGTACCCCATCTTGACTGAAAAAAACAGAAATGTAGACATTTTTGCAAATTTATTAAAAAAGAAAAACTGAAATGTCACATGGTCATAAGTATTCAGACCCTTTGCTCAGACACTCATATTAAAGTCACATGCTGTCCATTTCCTTGTGATCCTCCTCAAGATGGTTCTACTCCTTCATTGGAGTCCAGCTGTGTTTAATTAAACTGATAGGACTTGATTTGGAAAGGCGCACACCTGTCTATATAAGACCTCACAGCTCACAGTGCATGTCAGACCAAATGAGAATCATGAGGTCAAAGGAACTGGCTAAGGAGCTCAGAGACAGAATTGTAGCAAGGCACAGATCTGGCCAAGGTTACAACAGAATTTCTGCAGTACTCCACTAAGAGCACTGTGGCCTCCATAATCCTTAAATAGGAGAAGTTTGGGACCACCAGAAGTCTTCCTAGACCTGGCTGTCCAGCCAAACTGAGCAATTGTGGAAGAAGAGTCTTGGTGAGAGAAGTAAAGAAGAACCCCAAGATCACTGTGGCTGAGCTCCAGAGATGCAGTAGGGAGAAGGGAGAAAGTTCCACAAAGTCAACTATCACTGTAGCCCTCCACCAGTCGGGATTTTATGGCAGAGTGGCCTGACGGAAGCCTCTCCTCAGTCCAAGACATATGAAAGCCCGCATAGAGTTTGCTAAAAAAACATATGAAGAACTCCCAGACTATGAGATATAAGATTCTCTGGTGTGAGGAGACGAAGATAGACCTTTTTGGTGACAACTCTAAGTGGTATATATGGTGAAAACCAGGCACTGCTCATCACCTGCCCAATACAATCCCAACAGTGAAACATGGTGGTGGCAGCATCATGCTATGGGGGTGTTTTTTAGCTGCAGGGACAGGATGACTGGTTGCTATTGAAAGAAACATAAATGCGGCCAAGTACAGAGATATCCTGGATGAAAACCTCTTCCAGAGTGCTCTGGACCTCAGACTTGGCCGAAGGTTCACCTTCCAACAAGACAATGACCCTAAGCACACAGCTAAAATAACAAAGGAGTGGCTTCAGAACAACTCTGTGACCATTCTCGACTAGCCCATCCAGAGCCCTGACCTAAACCCAACTGAGCATCTCTGGAGAGACCTGAAAATGGCTGTCCACCAACGTTCACCAGATTCAACCTGACGGAACTGGAGAGGATCTGCAAGGAAAAATGGCAGAGGATCCCCAAATCCAGGGGTGAAAAACTTTCCCATCATTCCCAAGAAGACTCATGGCTGTACTAGCTCAAAAGGTGCTTCTACTCAATACCGAGCAAAGGGTCTGAATACTTTCTACATTTCTGGGGGTTTTTTTCAGTCAAGATGGGGTGCAGGGTGCACATTAATGAGAAAAAATGAACTTTTTGAATTTACCAATTTCAATGAAACAAAGAGTGAAAAATTTAAAGGGGTCTGAATACTTTCCGCACTCACTGTATATTTTTAATTCTAATTTTAAGATCAATCACTTTTAATTTGCCAAGAGAGACTAGATGGCACCAACTATAAGGACAGGGTCCACCTGGCAGCTGAAAATGATTCCTCTAATGTGAGATTCCTTTCTCATCATGATCAGCTTTCTTGGGCAACATTTACCCTTTCCGTTGTGCCGAGATAAAAAGAAACACACAAGACTGAATTCTCAGAGCGCGAGGTCACAGAAGGTCTATGGTCATATCATATTTGTAGCATCTAGCATGTATGTGGGGAAAGCTTTCAACTACACAATAAATGCATCTATAGTGTTATATTAGCCCAACAGAGCCCCCAAAATGCCCTTTTGACTTCCAGTTGGCATTTCGAAAAAAAAAACCATGAAATATTGCAGCAGATTGTTGCACATTAGACTTCATTCACATCTTAGTAATTATTCTCGTAAACAAAAAATGTCTTGGATACGATTTTCATCAGTGTATTAGTTTTACTATCAGTATTCTTAAATGATATTCTCATATGTAAAAAAATTAAATAAAAATGGGTTTGTGTTCTATCCGTGAAAAACACAGATAGAACATATATGTTTTACACAGAACATGTTCGTAAAAAAACCTGACATCTGAATGAGGACTAACACTTATCCCATTTATCTGATGAGATCACTAGGTAGACTCTACACTATGTAGCTCTATGTAGACTCTATCATTGGTAGATCTAATTGTGCGAGAAGATATGATGTGAAAAGAAAAACAGGACAAACAACAACAAATTTAACAAAACTGCCAGAGACACTTAACGAGGCCAACAGTGATCCCAAAAGACTTCATGGCATTTAAAGAGAAGTTCCACCCCGTGGTGTACATTCCACAAATGAAGCCCATGCAGAAGGTCTCATCGCCATCTTAATGTTGTCTCTACATTTGATAGCTAATACAAAATGTTGTGAAGATTGGATATAGGGTACCAAGACTTCTGTAGGAGGTAGTTATACCCATCTTTTCGGAATGTCACTGCTAAGTAATGTGATGATTACCAATGCAGTAAACCAAAGGGGAGAAAGCAGACTCAAGATTATGGAGAAGGTTAGATTTGGTGTCTTCTACTCTAACGTATTGTTATTTCTCTTAGGCTACCGTTACGGGGGCACTGTTAGTGGTGACCTGGCAGCTCTATTAACTGCAGCCACAGACAGATTTTGTGCTGGCCACTCTATCAAGTCCCAGGGGAGCTCTGGCCTTCTCCCTTAAACACCTATACAGGAATGTGAACTTACACTAGGAGGCATGGGCTGAGTCCTTAAAGTAGCCCTTGGCCGGTAGTAGACTACAGCACTGTTTAACCTTCCCGAAACCCAATATTTCTGTAACTGAAATTTTCCAATACAATATTTAGGATATGACACCATTAGACTTCTTTCACATTTTGGCTTAAAATCTTTTTTCTATGCGGGAAATCCAAGGCTTGTATCTCGGATTTAGGCATTGGATATTCTTCCTAACCCCATTGTCATTTTGTGAGGGCTTATCCTTGGTGTTTCTCTTTTAGAAATATAAAGCAAGCTGTTCCTGTGGCACAAATCAACCTGTTGGGAAATGTTATCTAGCCTGAGTATGTGGTTGAGGAAGCGAAGTTCACATGCATGACATGTGGTTTTGACATACAGAATTTGAATGGGACTTATGGTTTTGGAAAACCACAAAGTTTTGACTTGGGCATTAATGTTGGTCTGGACTTTAACAACCTCACAAGCAATCTCCTCAATCTATTACAGCAGTCCACATAGGTCTGTAGAAATAAAAATATTTTAAAAGGGTTGTCCAATTAATTTTTTAAAAGGCTCCATATGGAATAAAAAAGCAAGTATTAATATATCACCTCCATTAATTCCCCACCCCCCTTCCTAAACCTGTTCTGACTCTCTGGTTACCAGCTGGTCTCTGCTTCCTGATCTTGACACCACAAGTAACTCACTTCCACCAATCCATTGCTATCCCGTTTTGACACTCGGAGTGTCCTGGCTGGTCTCTACTTCCTGGTCAACTCTTGACAAACAGGAAATGGCTGCTGAGCCAATCACTGCCTGAGATGGGTCACGCCTGTGGCCTTTGATTGGCTGAGCAGTCATTTCCTGTTTGTCAAGAGTTGACCAGGAAGTAGAGACCAGCCAGGACACTCCGAGTGTCAAAACAGGATAGCAATGGATTGGTGGAAGTGAGTTTTACTACTTTTCTTTTTTTTAGTTCACTTAGAGCCCTTTTAAAACATAATTAATCAGCACGACAACTCCTTTAATTCTACGACAGCTCTACCGTTACTAGCTAAGACTCCAATACTGGTGGACAGTTACACATGGCGTCACTTTTACTGGCAATGCACGCTGGGTATTACAGTAATATAAAGTCTGCACTATTATGCTTGTATATGTCCTTCACCTTCCCTTGAGGCTCCAATAAAACTGTGTATTTAGAAAAATAATGATTTTTCCATAGCGCACCCTACTATAGGATAGGCCTGGAGAAGAAAGCCCTGCATTGTATGAAGAAGAGATAAAAGAAGAGATTTAACTCCATACATTTGCATTAAGATAAAATACATACCATGCAATGGGAATAATTAGATTATAACTCAAAGCACTGATGATGCTAAATGTATATCTTCCTACACATCTCCAAGGAATCGAGCTGCAAAAAAAGACAGAGCTTTATCCTTTTCAGTAATCCTTAACATTCCAAGGTGACTTATTGTATTATTGTGCCGCCGTTCATATCTTCACTAGCACATGGGGTGATCGGGCAATATTACCATATATAAAGCTCTATGTGACAATTATAAACTAATTGTATATTTTTTAAGGAAGGAAGGTCAAGTAGAAAAAAAAATAAGATCTCCTTAATGTAATATTCATAAACTTAATTGTATCGATTATTATATTTAAGCATAGCCTGTCTGGCAGTGCTACAATACCCAATTCCAATCATATCCGGACCCAGTTTTGGTCTATCTCAATAATCATATTATGACCCAACCCAATCCATCCTATCCTATTTTTATAATGAAACCTTTATTCTTTAAAAAGTAGCTTTATTACAACCAAACCTAATTCCAAATACAACTTGGTCCATTGTGTCCCAATAACAAACCATGTGTAATTTCAAGGGTGCCAACACTTTAAGTTTTAAGTGTATATATTCCATGGAATCGGAGCTGTACATACCATACACTCACTGTGAGTTCATCCGAAAACGGGACTAGTGGCAGGAAAAGCTGCGGCCTTGTCCATCATTCATCTGTCAGTTGCATTACTGTCTTGATGATTGTAGGCAATGGTGTTGCATACCCCTACCTAATGCCTAGCTACTAGTGATGAGCGAATACACTCATTGTTCGGGTTTTCCCGATCACGCTCAGGTGACATCCGAGTATTTGTAAGTTTTCATCGCGGCAGCTGAATGATTTACAGCTACTAGCCAGGCTGATTACATGTGGGGATTCCCTAGCAACCAGGCAACCCCCACATGTACTCAGCCTAGCTAGTAGCTGTAAATCATTAAAAAAAAATTTCACCACTTAGATAAACAATAACCTAGACATGTTAGGTGTCTATGAACTCGTAATGATCTGGAGAATCATAACAGCAGGTCAGTTTTAGCATTTAGTGAACCAAGCAAAAAATCCAAACAAAAAACAAGTGAGGGATTGCTCTTTTTTTGCAATTTCACAGCACTTGGAATTTTTTCCCGTTTTCTGTTACACAACATGGTAAAACCAATGGTGTAGTTCAAAAGTACAAATCGTCCCACAAAAAATAAGCCCTCACATGGCCATATTGACGGAAAAATAAAAAGTTATGGCTCTGGGAAGGAGGGGAGCGAAAAAACAAAAACGCAAAACCGAAAAAAGCTCCGGTTATGTAGGGGTTAAAATACAATATCAACAACAAAAATGGTAACGCCCAGTTGTAAGTGTCGACTTTTCAGAAATAGAATACTGAAGGTAAAAGCTGCTATTTATCAAATAATACTAAATTAAATAGTACTGAGCACCTAATTAACAAGCAAAACAATTCAGCTTCATCAGAAGAAATGGCGCCTGCTTAGTATGAAGAATGAATTTCATTGCAATAATTGGATTTAGAGCCAAAGTGTCACATCCCCGCTCACTGAGGCACCACTAAATTTGCATTCCTCATGCACATAATTACACAGGAGCCTGAATACCAAGATTACAGAATCAGTCGACCAGTTTCACAGGAGTTTGAGATTTAGGAAATACAGTTTTGCTTTTTCAGTCAAAATATTATGATTGTAGCATTACAGTATAATGTCTTTAAAGGGAACCGGACGACAAATAACAAAACCACTCACTTTAGTGGAAAAGTTATTTGCCATTAAAGGGAACCTGTCATGTCCTTTGTAGCAAGTTACCTGCCCCCAGTGCATCACTAGCACGTTTTTTTTTTCATTAAAAACGGCGATCTCATCATATGGAAAAAGCACTTTATATAGTTAGATTGTAGACTGTGAGCCTTCGCGGGCAGGGTCCTCTCTCCTACTGTACCAGTCGTGACTTGTATTGTTTAAGATTATTGTACTTGTTTTTTATTATGTATACCCCTCCTCACATGTAAAGCAGCATGGAATAAATGGCGCTATAACAATATAATAATAATATCCGCTCATTTAGTCATAGGGGTGTGCGTCATTCAGTTCATTCACGGCTGTCACCGCCCATACAATTTGAATGATGTTCCCGGTGTTGTGCTGACATCACTCAAATCAAATTTGAAAATCCCACAGTGTCGATTGGAGAGTCGTGCATTTGCCATGATGAGCGGCTCCCTGCGCATACGCCATGACGAGCGGCTCCTCGCGCATGCGCATTGAAGCTGTGTGTAGTACCTAGCTTCACTGATTGTGCGGCTGGAGCTGCTCGTCATGGAACATGCGCGGCTCCCCGATCGACACTGCGCAAGCGTGGCTCCATGATTGATTGTGCAAGTGTGGGCCGTTCAAATGAGATTTGAATGATGTTGGCGCAACCTCGGGAACATCATTCAAATTGCATGGGCAGAGTCAACTGTGATGGTCAATGGAGCAGATCTGTATTCTTCGAGCTAAGGCTATGGTCCCTTAAGTTGTCATCTTGTAGAATGTCAAATCTCTGTTCTCCTTGATGGAGCCATGGTACTTTGGCTGTGGTTCTGTAGAATCTCCTTTGCAGAATGATATAGGTACCTTTTTATACACACATCTGTGGTACAGCCATCATCCACAGAACAGGGGGAAGATGGGATGAGATTAACTCTCACTGTTTGTGTATTTAAACAATCTGCATAGTTTATCCTCCACTGTTTTGCAGGTCAACAAGCTACATGGACTTATAAAATGGTTAATCAACATATTAGCAAACATCGATTGTTCAATGACCCTGCATCCCTGTCCTCCAAAGATAGAAGACGATAACCTGTAGGAGCTGATATACTGTAAGTGGTAAACAGCAGCCATTCAACAATTCACAAACATAAATTTAAGAGTCAACGTTCAGAATCATACAAACAATAGCTAGTAGAGTAGCCCTGGGCTCAGTATTGGCTCTATTGTCTTAATTTCTTTTAATAATCATCTCGTTGAGGGAGTGAAAAGGAAGTTATTAATTTTTGCAAATAGTTAAAGAAAGGTAGTGCTATGTTACATATGTAGCTGGTTACAGAAAAAGGGCAAATGTGGTTTAACATTGACTTATTTTATTTATTTTACTTGCTTATATAGGCTTATATAGCGCCATCATAGTCCCCATTGGGGCTCACAATCTACGTTCCCTATCCACATGTCTTTGGTGTGCCGGAGGAAACCTAAGCAAACATAGAGAACATCCAAACTCCTTGCAGATGTTGTCCTGAGATTTAATCCCAGGACCCCAGCACTAAGTCACTGGTCAGCATAGTCATAGGTTAACACTGTTACCTTGCAGCGCTGGAGTCCTGGGTTCAAATTCCTCCAAGGACAACATCTTCAAGGAGTTTGTATGTTCTTCCTGTGTTTGCGTCAGGTTTCCTCCCACTCTCCAAAGATTGATAGGGAACCTAGATTGTGGAACAAACTGGAGACAGTGATGATGATGATGTCTGTAAGTTATAATGATATGCATATAGGAAGGGAAAATACAGGGCAAAATCACTGTTTAAATGAGTAAAAATTGGGAAAAATGTATACAGAGAAAGGCTAAGAGAGGATGGTGGACAGAAAGGTGCAGGAAGAAAATAAAAACAATGACAGATACGGGAGTACAGCGGGATTTAGACCAGGTGAAAAAAAAAACATATTTATAGAAAGTGAAAAATTCTCATTAAATCTGAACTGTGCACTGCGTCATTCTCCCTGTGAGGGGCGCCAAAGTACATAAGAACACGTACTGATCAATTTCCCAATATATATTACATGTGATTGCTGGGAGCGCCACCATTGCGACCCCTCTGTAATCGATGACCCTGGCAACAAAAAGAAATTGTGCAACTAACAAAAAACATGGGTTGTATACAAACTGTATTATACGGCATATAAAAGTATACAGATCAGGTTTAATCCACGTTTTTCATTGGATTCACAATTCCTTTTTTTGTTATATCAAAAGAAAGTTATCAGGATAAACATTTATTGTTTTAATGTGCAGCCAAAGCAAAAAAAAAGTAACCATATGCGGAAGACTATAAAAGAACTAAGGTGGAACTTCTCTACCAAGTTGGCGTAAAGAGACTTTTAGGCCATGCAGTGCTCCAATGCCACCTGTTGGATACTGCAATCCTAAAAGTCAATATTAAATCTCAAACGAGCTGTCAGTATGACTTAGGATAAAAAGCTAAACTAGAAATGCCATGTGGCACTCTTCATACTGTTAAACCCCCAGTCAGAGGTCTTACCCTGATAAATTAGATGACCTGCCTTGCACTGATGAGGGGCACACACCCGAAACATGTGTCTGCCAATGGAGTTTATGGTTTGATTTTTTTTAAGCAAAGCCAAGTGGCAAAGCTTGATAAAGGGTCGATATTGACTTATAAAATTCCTATATCCAATAGGTGGCTCTAGAGGTCCACTCCTTTGATTTAGTGAGCCACATCAGAGCCACAATGCCATTTTTAACAATAGAAGGCATCCATAGAAACAGTCCACTGAAGATTCTTTTTATTGACAAGTCAAGTGGTGGATGAAGATCTCAACTTTAGCTCAAATAGGACAACACCTAAACTGAGGACCACCCATAAACATGACCAAATAAGACGTAACGAATAGGTTGTCTACTGTAGATGGAGCTTGAGCAATCAAGAGGTTGCATGGCGCCTAAGGGCCTGACAATTGATGGGACTTGTATTTCTTCTGACATGTGATGATGTTTCCCAATGGAGCAAACTGTCAGTAAAATGGATTATTGTCTCCTCTATTGATGACTTTAGTAGATACTGAGTTAGTAGATCAGAGGAGCTTTTCTCATTACGAGGTTCTGTTAAGTTATTGGGACTGAGGGGCCAAAAGCAGAGCTATACATGGAAAATCTGGAAAGAAGTCACTGTCATTTCGACAAAGTTTGCATAAATCCATAGTTCAAGCAAAAGTAAGAAACTCTGTCATATATCTTATCAGAGAAATATGCTGCTTTCTGCATTTATGAGCCATTTCTTTTTTCCATCCCTTGTTTCCTGAACTCATCATTTACCTTGAAAAATAGCTAAAATCTCTAGATCCCATTACTTTTTGAAGTCTTTTAATAGATGAGAGTAGATCAGAAAGAAAAACAAAAGGAAAGAGAGATTCAAGGGCACACATGGCTGGTGCTGCTGCTCTTTATTGTTTATCACTCTCCAGAGGTTGATTCACAGCTACATTGCTCAGTACTGCTGTATAATGCCCTCCATGTTGCTGAATCTTCTGAACATGTGCTACACAGAGACAAGAGAGCAGGAATCCCTCATGTCTGTGTGTACCGTGCATGCGAGACATCATAGCAGTTAACCTCCACCCACTAGCTCAGAGACAAGTGAAAAACTAGAGAAAAAGGTTGCGGAGGGTAAAACTGGTGACAAATTCAGGATATTAGTCATATAATGGCCGGAAATAGTGCTATCCCTCATGTATACACAAAACATTCGTAATAATTTATTCATTATTTATTATTATTTAATTCAATTTTTGCTAATAGAAATATGACCTTAAGTATGCGATTTGCATACTTCTGGCCACAATCCGACTAGACATGCCTCTCTCAATTCACTTCTATCACGTCTAGTTGACACGTGACCATATGTATGTCAATGGAATAATTGTGCTAATGCTCCAGCCCGCTCCTGGCACCGGATAATCCAGATAGCGCATACTGATGTGAAGACTCACAAGTCTGCAGTCACCTAGATTGACTGCAAACTTTAACCCAAGGCTGAACAACCCCTTTAAGGACAGGTCTCAATCCTATGTTTGGCGCAGTACCACAATATGGCCCACGGAGCCACATTACCACCATGTTCATGAGCTCTCTGTATAGAAGGGGGACAGCAGCTGTGTTTATATGGGGGAAGACTCAGAAGCCGCTCACTGCACATTGCTCAGCGCTGGTTTACATAAGGTTTCAGTGAATCACAAAAACAGATGTTCTAATGGGAATGTTGGCAGCATTACATCCAGCTTTATGTTTCGGTCTACTAATGATGTGGGATGAGCAAATTTATGTTCTACGATTTGCAGAATCTAGAAAATTAGTTATTATCCATCTACAGTTTGGTTCTTTGACATATTTTTGGTTGGGTCCAGCAGATACAGATGTGCCCGCCCTGACCTATTCACAAATTTTGCTAAAGTTTAACTGTATGTTCAAGTCATTTTTCAGAATAAGTTGACCTGCATGTGAGTAATAACACTATTATATGAATTTTATCCTGCATTTTGACCAATTTTTCCCTCTAAATGTTTTTTTTCTCATAATTTGCAATCAAGTCTGAGCTGGTGAGAGATTTGCTGCTATGGTCTTTCCTATACACAGTAAACAGCATGCTGAGCAATATTTCTACTCCATATTCCAGCAACAGCAGCATGAAGGACATTATACAGTAGTACCGTGCAGTGTAGATGTGAATCCAGCTCTGAAAAGAGGTAAAAGACTTATTAGACAGTTCAGCATGATCTTCCTGGGTTCTCTTCCTGCCTGTTTTTTCACTCTGTTCCTCCTCCCCTCTTCATAGTGTATAATGGTTAGTATCACATGATACTATACGGAGCTATTAGTCCTTTTGTCTTGTGCAAGACAGAGTTGAGCTGCATTTTTAAGAGAGGATGGTGAGTTCAGGAGGCGGAGGAATATGTGCCTCCGAACTTGCGAAGGATATTAAAGGGTTAATATTGACTTTTAGGATTCTTACTTCCAATAAGTGGCGCTAGACTTCAAGTCCTCTTTCCTCTCTGAAGAGACAATTTGCCATAGAAATTCAATACATTTTCACAACAGGCTGCAATTCCCATCACAACCAGTAGGTGGTCACAAAGAGACCTATATAGCATAGACATCTCCGAACAGAGTATCACTTTTTTTTTTTTTTTACAAAGTTGGTAATTTCACACCAGTCATCTGAAGCCAAGAGGAAAGATACGGTGGAAGATATCAAATAGTTGACAATTTAATTTGTGAGCTGGAAATTGTCATATTTAATGTCACTTTCTAATCTATAGGCACCAAGGAGAGGAAGAGGAAGCCCATCCCTTGTTAGGCCGACTCCATTGCTACTGGTTGGGAAGAAGCTGTGCTGGACATGATTTATGACTACCTACTTGTGAAGAGCCCAATCTTCTGATGATGGGAAGCTTCAACCTCTTCTCATACATGGTCCAGCTAGTCAATGAGGATTTATGCCTTACTGGTATGAATAAGAAAATCAGGGAAGATACAGCATGTTGTCTCTGCTTTTTGCCAATTATCAAGTTTTGAACCCTATTTTCTGCGTATGTGCCATTGGAGAAAAATGACTTACATTTTCATTATTCGTTGGCCTACAGAGAGAAAAATGCTCAACACTATAGGATCTCGCATAAACCATCATTTTCAAAGAACAGTAGGAAGGATTTAACAATTTATTGACACCAATTTTTGGGCAGACCACAATGCAAACTTTTTTTTCAAGCTTGTGCGAAAAAGATCAATGAACTATAAGTGGTCCATGTTACATAAATCACTTTAGTGTTTTGCTCATGGCCCCCTCAGGACAATAATGCTGAATTCTACCTAAGACACCTATGTCACGTATGACTTTGTATTAACCAGGTCGCCAATTGCCATCTATTATAAAAGTGCCTATTATCATAGCTGCGGTTGTATAATTTATGAAATTGTCTTCCTCTTGTCCACTACGAGAAAAATATATATAGGACTGAAGAACCAGAACCTGCTCAGGAGGAGATCAAGAAACCCTCAACTATTTCTGACATTTCTTAAGTCCATAAAGGGGAGATGGAGCTAAAAATTACCTTTTGATATGGAATCAGAATAAGGAATATGGTCTAATTCCCTCTTGCTGTTAGGACAGGTAGTTGGAAATGTAGCACCACAAGCACTGATATTCTTCACATCAAATCTGCCATGCTTTCTTGGATGGAGCAAAATCTGTCATACAATGACCATCACTGGTGCAGAGTGCAATCCATTGGGTTGCCTCTTGACGTTCTTCATTCTGTTGGGAAGAATAGGGCTGTATGGAGCATTTTTTCCACTTTAACCTTTGTAGAAATCTGTAAATCGACACAGAACGGAGCATCCAAATCATATATGAATACTGTGTAAAAAATAGGTGCCTCCATATCTCTGTAGAAAACATAGTAGTCTATTTTTCATGGCGGGGTAGAGCTATACTGAACTCTTCCTGAATCCATCATACATATAAGGTCTGTTGAATGCTGTGCATCGAGCAGGCTCAGGAATTGAGCCCGCTACATATGACGCACCCACAGGGCAGTGGGATACTCGGTATCGGGTCCGGTCGCAAGGGGGGATGTCAAGGTGGCCGCGACCCGGTCTGTTCAAAGTCTGTCATGACGCCACCCGTGGAGCTCAGTCAGCAGTTGGACCGACGCTGCATTAAAGGGGTCCCCTGGGGGATGTTGCAGCAGCACAGATGTTACACTTCCCACAGGTGAAGCGGGGTCCCCAGGGGTCCTATTGTGTGTGACAGAGATGATGGTATGTGCCGGTGAATAGAGGAGACATTTATAAGACTTTACCTGGTTTACTGCAGGTTGCTGGCCACAGTGCAGGGTACCAGGCATGGATGATGGTGATCCGGCCGGCTCAGAGGCAAGTGAGAGTTCTCCTGTACCAGTAGAGGTCCGTGAGCCTTTCCTACTAGTGCCTTTCAAGGTGAGGTCCCTGCTGCCTGAAGCTTCCTACAGGATCCTCCAGTTTCCCCCTGTCCTGGGACACGTACCTGCACGACAGGCAGCTTGATCCTTTTTACAGGGACTCTAACATGCCCCGGGCACCTCAGGTGTGTCTCAGGCGTGGTGCGGGCAGGTAACGTGTAGTGTCGTGCCCTCTGGTTCTGCTCTGTGTCCTAGAGTCCCACAAAAGCCTTGGGCTCCCGGTTCCCGGCTACTGCACTTCTGCTCTGAGGGTGCCCTGCCACAGTTCCCCTCTGAGCTCTGTTCCTCTCCTGTGCTCCTTCCCTTCCGGCTACTCTACATTTAACCTTTCAGGTCTTCCTCCTTCCAGAGGCTGTGGCTCTGTCTGCACTGCGTCTCTCCTAGACATCTGCTCTGCTTGGTCTCCCAGGACCAACTGTCTAGCTCCTCCTCCAGGTCAGGATACATAAAGCCTAGGGAAGCTCCCCTGAATCCGGGTCCTGAGCTTCCCTTTCTGGCTTGGATTCCGAATGTGTTGCATGTGTGTGCCTTAGCTGGTGAAGAGAACTCCATTGCAACATCACTGCAGCAACCGGTCACCTGGGGTGCTGCACTCCCCCATTAAAACCAGTACTCTCAGACTGGGAAAGGAATGACAAGCATTACAGGTTAAAAGACAATTTTGGGATATGCATATCAACAGGTGAAAAACTGAAACATCCCTTTATGGGACGCACGGTTCTTGAACGTTGCATAACATAACAATCAAATAACTTTTTATTACAAGTGCACACAGGTTAAAGTGCAAACTTAGAAATGAACAGGGAGCATTGACCAATCCTGGTCTCAGCTGCGCCAGGTAGTTTAGCTCCAATCCTGAAAAGCAAAACAGGTACACATAGATACAGTCCTGCTCACGCTACCAGCGTGAGGCAATATCACAGCAAAGGGGCACTGGAACAGGTGCCAGACTATTTATACAGTTTCCAGGGAAACATCTTGTCCATATAAACTGCAAAAAAAAGAAGAGCATCAAAACAACATATAGACATCAATTATTTCACGCAGGTGAATGTCCTTTATTTCTGCTTTTTCCAGGGCAGGTCCTGGCATGTACAGCTTCCTGACTGGGGAAGTTCATTAACACGTGTCACAACTGGTGACTCTGTTGAAAATAGTTCAGCATTTGGAGTTTGTATAGCCTGGGTCTGCGTTTCACTTCCACTTTCTGTGGCTACACGGGTGTGATCATAAGGGCCATGCCACCATTTTACATGAAGGGCGTAGTATCCCCTTTCTCCATGGTGCCGGGTATAAGTGACTTTGACACCAGGGTACAAATCACGATCAGGGTGTCCACTTAACAGGTGCGACTCCACATCCCTGCGGTTTACAAACAGTTCTCTTTGTCCAATTTGTTCTCTTTGTCCAATTTGTTCTCTTATGAATCCCCAACCTCTGTCCAAGTTAAAGGATACCACAGTTCCAGTTCTAATGGGCCCTCTACTGGCAGGTTTAATTAAACGGGATGGAGCTTTAGCTATTAAGTTCTTTTGCTCCATAGCCTCCCATTGATTTTGTCACTGTCTTTCTTCATTAACCAGTTTTAGGATCTGCTGTCTGCAGAATTCGTCTTTGTCCACTAATTGTATACCATTAGCTGCTGATAGGGTCTCTATAGGGAATCCCATAAGATCTGTACTGAGGTGTTTCCAGTGTAGAATCTCTTTAGGTCTACGTGCCTTTAGGGGCAATGCTACTGGGGTCATGGGCTCAGTCAATGTGTCACATGCATCCGTTATGCAGTCCCAAGTCATGGCAGTTGTTACTTGTTTGAGCACTAAGGTTGGCGGGGGTGCTAGTGGTCCCACTAAAGTGTCTTCAGCTACAGGGGCAGTGAACATACCTGTCTCACCGGTGCCAGGGTCTTGTTTTGCCTCCTCTGCTGGGGTATGGATGTCTGGTTGCCGCTCCTGGTTTGCGGGCTGCAGGGCCTCGTGCTGTGGTGTGGTTATCTCAGTGTTCGGCGTCTCGCTTTACGGCTGGGCCTCACTTTCCAGTTCCGTAGGGGTGGCAGTCGCGAGGTCCAAGTTTTCCATCGGCGACGTAGTCTCACGTTCCGGCAGGGTCTTGCTCTCTGGCTCTGTCAGGGCTGTAGGAGCGTGCTCCTGGTCTCCTGTCGGCGACGGTGTCTCCTCCAGCAGCACGTTGCTCTCCGGCTCCACCGAGGTCGACGATGCAGGTTCCGCCGGGGCTCGGGACGCAGCTGGTGTTGGCGTGGCGGCTGGTTGGTCTTCATTCTCCGGACCAGGGAATCTTTCCAGGCGGCCACCGCTGTCATCTGGGTCTTCATCAGTTGCTGGGCCAGCTCCTCCATCTCTGCGGCGAGGAGCTCCGGGTCCAGGATAGGTTGCAGGTCCGAGGTTTTTTGCCGCTGCAGACAGGGGACATCTTCTGGGGTTTCTCTCATTTCTGGCAGCGCTTTTTCGCTGTTCACCAGGGTCTTGACCAGGTTGCGTGCAGCCAACCTGCTGCCATACTTGTTATGATTGAACTGGTGGTTAGGAGCACTAGAAATGACCAGATGAGCAAACTAGTAATACAGGACGAGCTCTGGGAAGTGGGAGCTCTGCTGACCGCAAGCCCTAATCCTATCACAACAACTAGAAATAGCCGTGGAGCGTTCCTGACTCTGCCTAGACGCCTCTTCACAGCCTAAGAGCTAACTACCCCTAAAGATAGAAAATACAGCCTACCTTGCCTCAGAGAAATTCCCCAAAGAAATAGGCAGCCCCCACATATATTGACTGTGAGTTAAGATGGAAGTCACAAACACAGAAATGAAACAGGTTTCAGCATAGGAGGCCAGACTTAACTAAACAGACTGAGGATAGAAAAGGTATCTTTGCGGTCAGCATAAAACACTAACAAAAAACCACGCAGAGTGTGCAAAAGAAACCACCGCACCGACTCACGGTGCGGTGGTGCCACTCTGCATCCCAGAGCTTCCAGCTAACAGAACAAAATCATGATAACAAGCTGGACAAAAACAATGATAACAAATAAGCTAGCAGAGACTTAGCTTTTGCTGAAATAGACAGGTCATCTGAAAGATCCAAGTGAACTGAACCAGTACTAGGACATTGACAGCTGGCATCAAGTAAAGATCTGAGTAGAGTTAAATAGAGCAGCCAGCCAAGGCCTAAACGAGATCAGCTGGAGAAGGAACCTCAGACCCAGCAGCTCCACTCTCAGCCACCAGAGGGAGTCCATGAACAGAACTCGCCGAAGTACCATTCATAACCACAAGAGGGAGTTCGAGAACAGAATTCACAACAGTACCCCCCCCTTGAGGAGGGGTCACCGAACCCTCACCAGAACCTCCAGGCCGATCCGGACGAGCCAAATGAAAGGCACGAACAAGATCGGCAGCATGAACATCAGAGGCAACCACCCAGGAATTATCCTCCTGACCATAACCTTTCCACTTGACTAGGTACTGAAGTTTCCGTCTCGAAATACGAGAATCCAAAATCTTCTCCACCACATACTCCAACTCCCCCTCAACCAACACCGGGGCAGGAGGATCAACGGAGGGAACCACAGGAGCCACATATCTCCGCAATAACGACCTATGGAACACATTATGGATGGCAAAAGAAGCTGGAAGGTCCAAACGAAATGACACAGGATTAAGAATTTCAGAAATCTTATAAGGACCAATGAAACGAGGCTTAAACTTAGGAGACGAAACCTTCATAGGAACATAACGAGACGACAACCAAACCAAATTCCCAACACGAAGTCGGGGACCAACACAGCGACGGCGGTTAGCAAAACGTTGAGCCTTCTCCTGGGACAATGTCAAATTGTCCACTACGTGAGTCCAAATTTGCTGCAACCTGTCCACCACAGAATCCACACCAGGACAGTCCGAAGGCTCAACCTGCCCTGAAGAAAAACGAGGGTGGAAACCAGAATTACAGAAAAAAGGCGAAACCAAAGTGGCCGAGCTGGCCCGATTATTAAGGGCGAACTCAGCCAAAGGCAAGAAGGACACCCAATCATCCTGATCGGCAGAAACGAAGCATCTCAGATATGTTTCCAAAGTCTGATTGGTTCATTCGGTTTGGCCATTTGTCTGAGGGTGGAAAGCTGAAGAAAAAGACAAATCAATGCCCATCTTAGCACAAAAGGACCGCCAAAATCTTGAAACAAACTGGGAACCTCTGTCCGACACGATGTTCTCCGGAATGCCATGTAAACGAACCACATGCTGGAAAAACAATGGAACCAAATCAGAGGAGGAAGGCAATTTAGGCAAAGGTACCAAATGGACCATCTTAGAGAAGCGATCACAAACCACCCAGATAACCGACATCCTCTGAGAGACAGGGAGATCAGAAATAAAATCCATGGAAATACGCGTCCAGGGCCTTTTCGGGACCGGCAAGGGGAAAAGCAACCCACTGGCACGAGAACAGCAGGGCTTAGCCCGAGCACAAGTCCCACAGGACTGCACAAAAGAACGCACATCTCGTGAGAAGGAAGGCCACCAAAAGGATCTAGCCACCAAATCTCTGGTACCAAAGATTCCAGGATGACCAGCCAAAACCGAACAATGAACCTCAGAGATAGCTCTACTAGTCCATCTATCAGGGACAAACAGCTTCTCCGCTGGACAACGGTCAGGTCTATCAGCCTGAAACTCCTGCAGCACCCGCCGCAAATCAGGGGAGATGGCAGAAAAAATTACCCCTTCTTTGAGAATACCAGCCGGCTCAGGAACTCCCGGAGAATCAGGCACAAAACTCCTTGAAAGGGCATCAGCCTTCACATTCTTAGAGCCCGGAAGGTACGAAACCACAAAATTGTAGCGGGAGAAAAACAGCGACCACCGAGCCTGTCTAGGATTCAACCGCTTGGCAGACTCGAGAAAAGTCAGATTCTTGTGATCCGTCAAGACCACCACGCGATGTTTGGCTCCTTCAAGCCAATGTTGCCACTCCTCAAACGCCCACTTCATAGCCAACAACTCACGATTGCCCACATCATAATTGCGCTCAGCAGGCGAAAACTTTCTAGAAAAGAAAGCACATGGTTTCATCACAGAGCCATCAGAACCTCTTTGAGACAAAACAGCCCCTGCTCCAATCTCAGAAGCATCCACTTCGACCTGAAACGGGAGCGAAACATCTGGCTGACACAACACAGGGGCAGAAGAAAAACGACGCTTCAGCTCCTGAAAAGCCTCAACAGCCGCAGAGGACCAATTGACCACATCAGCACCTTTCTTGGTCAAATCAGTCAATGGTTTAACAACACTAGAAACATTAGCGATGAAGCGACGGTAAAAATTAGCAAAGCCCAGAAATTTCTGAAGGCTCTTCACAGAAGTAGGCTGAGTCCAATCATAAATGGCCTGAACTTTAACAGGGTCCATCTCGATAGTAGAAGGGGAAAAAATGAAGCCCAAAAATGAAACCTTCTGGACTCCAAAAAGACATTTAGACCCCTTCACAAACAAGGAATTAGCACGAAGGACCTGGAACACCATTCTGACCTGCTTCACATGAGACTCCCAATCGTCCGAAAAGACCAAAATATCATCCAAATATACAATCATGAATCTATCCAGGTACTTTCGGAAGATGTCATGCATAAAGGACTGAAACACAGAGGGAGCATTAGAAAGGCCCAATGGCATCACCAGGTACTCAAAATGGCCCTCGGGCGTATTAAATGCTGTTTTCCATTCATCGCCCCGTTTAATAAGCACGAGATTATATGCCCCTCGAAGGTCTATCTTGGTGAACCAACTAGCCCCTTTAATCCGAGCAAATAAATCAGACAGTAGAGGCAAAGGATACTGAAATTTGACCGAGATTTTATTAAGAAGGCGGTAATCTATACAAGGTCTCAGAGAACCATCCTTCTTGGCCACAAAAAAGAACCCTGCTCCCAACGGTGACGACGACGGGCGAATATGCCCTTTCTCCAAGGACTCCTTTATATAACTCCGCATTGCGGCGTGTTCTGGCACAGATAAATTGAACAGTCGGCCCTTTGGAAACTTACTACCAGGAATCAAATTAATAGCACAATCACAATCCCTATGAGGAGGTAGGGCACTGGATTTGGGCTCATCAAATACATCCCGGTAATCTGACAAGAACTCAGGGACTTCAGAAGGATGGGAAGATGAAATAGACAACAATAGGACATCCCCATGTACCCCTTGACAACCCCAACTGGATATAGACATTGATTTCCAATCCAATACTGGATTATGGAGCAGTAGCCATGGCAAACCCAAAACGACCACATCATGCAGATTATGCAACACCAAAAAGCGAATATCCTCCTGATGTGCAGGAGCCATGCACATGGTCAATTGAGTCCAGTACTGAGGCTTATTCTTGGCCAAAGGTGTAGCATCAATTCCTCTCAATGGAATAGGATACTGTAAGGGCTCCAAGAAAAAACCACAGCGCCTGGCAAACTCCAAGTCCATCAAATTCAGGGCAGCGCCTGAATCCACAAATGCCATAACAGAATAGGACGACAAAGAGCAAATCAGAGTAACGGACAAAAGAAATTTTGGCTGTACAGTACCAATGGTGGCAGACCTAGCGAACCGTTTAGTGCGCTTAGGACAATCAGAGATAGCATGAGTGGAGTCACCACAGTAAAAACACAGCCCATTCTGACGTCTGTATTCTTGCCGTTCAGCTCTGGTCAAGGTCCTATCACATTGCATAGGCTCAGGCTTCTGCTCAGAAAATACCGCCAAATGGTGCACATTTTTACGCTCACGTAAGCGTCGATCGATCTGAATGGCCAAGGACATAGACTCATTCAGACCAGCAGGCGTGGGGAATCCCACCATAACATCCTTAAGGGGTTCAGACAGACCCTTTCTGAAAATTGCCGCCAGGGCACACTCATTCCACTGAGTAAGCACAGACCACTTTCTAAACTTCTGACAATATACCTCCGCTTCATCCGGACCCTGACACAAAGCCAGCAAAATTTTCTCTGCCTGATCCACTGAATTTGGTTCATCATAAAGCAATCCAAGCGCCAGAAAAAACGCATCAACATTACGCAATGCAGGATCTCCTGGCGCAAGTGAAAATGCCCAGTCTTGAGGGTCGCCACGTAGCAAAGAAATAACGATTTTTACTTGCTGAATGGGGTCACCAGAGGAGCGGGGTTTCAAAGCAAAAAACAGTCTACAATTATTTTTGAAATTCAGGAACTTAGATCTATCCCCAGAAAACAAATCAGGAATTGGAATTCTGGGTTCTAACATCGGGTTCTGAACTACATAATCTTTAATGCTTTGTACCCTTGCAGTGAGTTGATCCACACAAGAGGACAGATCTTGAATGTCCATATCTACACCTGTGTCCTGAACCACTCAGAGATTTAGGGGAAAAGAGAAACAAAACACACTGCAGAGGAAAAAAAAAATGGTCTCAGAACTTCTCTTATCCCTCTATTGAGATGCATTAACACTTTACGGGCCAGCTGTACTGTTATGATTGAACTGGTGGTTAGGAGCACTAGAAATGACCAGATGAGCAAACTAGTAATGCAGGACGAGCTCTGGGAAGTGGGAGCTCTGCTGACCGCAAGCCCTAATCCTATCACAACAACTAGAAATAGCCGTGGAGCGTTCCTGACTCTGCCTAGACGCCTCTTCACAGCCTAAGAGCTAACTACCCCTAAAGATAGAAAATACAGCCTACCTTGCCTCAGAGAAATTCCCCAAAGAAATAGGCAGCCCCCACATATATTGACTGTGAGTTAAGATGGAAGTCACAAACACAGAAATGAAACAGGTTTCAGCATAGGAGGCCAGACTTAACTAAACAGACTGAGGATAGAAAAGGTATCTTTGCGGTCAGCATAAAACACTAACAAAAAACCACGCAGAGTGTGCAAAAGAAACCACCGCACCGACTCACGGCGCGGTGGTGCCACTCTGCATCACAGAGCTTCCAGCTAGCAGAACAAAATCATGATAACAAGCTGGACAAAAACAATGATAACAAATAAGCTAGCAGGGACTTAGCTTTTGCTGAAATAGACAGGTCATCTGAAAGATCCAAGTGAACTGAACCAGTACTAGGACATTGACAGCTGGCATCAAGTAAAGATCTGAGTAGAGTTAAATAGAGCAGCCAGCCAAGGCCTAAACGAGATCAGCTGGAGAAGGAACCTCAGACCCAGCAGCTCCACTCTCAGCCACCAGAGGGAGTCCATGAACAGAACTCGCCGAAGTACCATTCATAACCACATGAGGGAGTTCGAGAACAGAATTCACAACACATACTGTTCCATATGCTTCTTCTTTCTTTTGCGCCTCACGCACTTTCCTGCCAGCTCCCTCTGGGGGCGGACCCGTCCTGGTGACGGACATCTTTGTTTAGCATTAGAGTCTCTGAAGGGGGTGGATCCAGCTTTCGCACCGATGCTTGAACTCCACCCATAGCAGCACATCTTTTCCTGCTCTCTGTCCGCCTCGTGGTACACCAATGGCGGCCATATTTCAATCTCACACAGTATAACACAGTCCATTGTAATCCATGGCGCACAGTACCTGGCGATACCAGGGCACGAAATCCTGTTCGTGACACCAAAAATTGACGCGCCCACAGGGCAGTGGGATACTCGGTACCGGGTCCAGTCGCAAGGGGGGATGTCACAGTGGCCACGACCCGGTCCGTGGCCCTGGGCCTCAACGCCAAAGGGGAAAATGTTCAAAGTCTGCTGTGACGCCACCCGAGGAGCTCAGTCAGCAGCCGGACCGACGCTGCATTAAAGGGGTCCCCTGGGGATGTTGCAGCAGCACAGATGTTACACTTCCCACAGGTGAAGCGGGGTCCCCAGGGGTCCTATTGTGTGTGGCAGAGATGATGGTATGTGCTGGTGAATAAATAGAGGAGACAGTTGTAAGTCTTTACCTGGTTTACTGCAGGTTGCTGGCCACAGTCCAGGGTACCAGGCACGGATGATGGTGGTCCGGCCGGCTCAGAGGCAAGTGAGAGTTCTCCTGTACCAGTAGAGGTCCGTGAGCTTTTCCAACTAGCGCCTTTCAAGGTGAGGTGCCTGCTGCCTGAAGCTTCCTACAGGGTCCTCCAGTTTCCCCCTGTCCTGGGACAGGTACCTGCACGACGGGCAGCTTGAGCCTTTTTACAGGGACTCTAACATGCCCCGGGCACCTCAGGTGCTGCTGCGTCTCAGGCATGGTGCGTGCAGGTAACATGTCGTGTCATGCCCACCGGTTCTGCTCTGTCCTAGAGTCCCACAAAAGCCTTGGGCTCCCGGTTCCTGGCTACTGCACTTCAGCACTGAGGGTGCCCTGCCACAGTTCCCCTCTGAGCTCTGTTCCTCTCCTGTGCTCTTTCCCTTCTGGCTACTCCACATCCAACCATTCAGGTCTTTCTCCTTCCAGAGGCTGCAGCTCCCTCTCTGTCTGCACTGCGTCTCTCCTAGACGTCTGCTCTGCTTGGTCTCCCAGGACCAACTGTCTAGCTCCTCCTCCAGGTCAGGATACATAAAGCCTAGGGAAGCTTCCCTGAATCTGTGTCCTGAGCTCCTCCCCCTCCTGGCCTGGATTCCGAATGTGTTGCATGTGTGTGCCTTACCTTGTGAAGAGAACTCCATCGCCTCTGAGCATGACATTACCTTCCCGAAGGAAAAGCAACATCACTGCAGCAACCGGTCACCTGAGGTGCTGCACATACATACACAGCAGATGCCGGCAGTGTTACAGTCAACATCTACCTCTAATAGCCACCAAGGCTAGGTCCAATAAAATGCAGATCTCATTGTCTGACAACAGCATTTAAAGGTGAGCATCCGTGGTGTTTCACTTGCCCACCAACCCAATCCCTTCTGTACGTTATCATGGGACATAGAAGGTGTGCTAATGGCTGCTATATTGTTATTCCTGTGAAGCTCAGCCACATACTGTGTTTCACAGGAGACCACCATGTTACCTATATACTCCACTACTCATGTATTACAGTATACAGAGCAAGCGATCAAAGGATCAAAGGTACACGTACCCTATTGGAACTAAAAAAATAAATAATTGATTACAAAAATATTGGAACCAACTATTAGGGATGAGCGGACCCATGAAAGTTGGGTTCTGGAACCTGACTGAACTTTAGTTCAAAGTTAGTTTTGGGTACAATAACTGTACTCAAACTTGAACCTGAATCCCAATGAAATCAATGGTCAATGGGGGACCCAAACTTTGGAGCTGGAAAATCTCTCTCCCTCCTATTCACCTCTCACTCCCCCTTTCTCTCTCTCTCTCTCTTCCCTGGACTCCCGAACTGTAAAACATACTTCCAGAAGAAGTTCAGCATTGGACACTAGATGTACGGTATGAACCCTGAACTTTACAGTTTGGGTTCGCTCATCTCCACCAGCTATCTTTTCCTTCAACGAAAAATACATAAAAATAAGAACAATTTTTATCGGTGTGGTTATAAAAGTCCGATCCATCAAAATCTAAAATAATTTAAGTCATACAATGAACATCAGAAAATTAAAAAACATTGCCATTTTTCAGTTGCCCCAATGCCACTCAAAAATTAAATAAAAGAGGTCGAAATGTTGGTGGCACCCTTAAATGGTACCAATAAAACCTAGAGAATGAAGTTGTCAAGTTATTTTCAAATCACCACACAATGAATGCAGTAAAAACAAAACAAATTGGTGTTTTTTCACCATTATTTTAATTGTTTTTCAGCATGTCATAAAGTAAAATGAACGATAACCTTCAAAACTACAACTTGTCCGTCACATGGCTATGTAGATGGAAAAATAAATAAGTAATGGCTCTTGGAAGAAAAGGAGAAAACAAATGAAAGCACAAAAACAAAAATTGGCTATGGGAAGGAGTTAATGTCCAGTAACTATCGCGGGAAGGCAGCCGCACAATGTGAATCTTTTCTTTCTCTCCTTATGAGTGTCTTATGCTAGTCACATATGATATTTCATTAATTATATTGGTATTAAGTGGTATACATCACAAATATACTGGAGAGGGAAATATTACAAGACCTCTACATGTTTGTTAACCAGAACCTCAATTCTGTTGCTTGTCGCCTTCACCAAAAGCCATCTGCTTGGTTGTTGGTGGTGATGATGACATTGAATGCTCAGCCAGAATGGATTCCATTTTGATTTTCTTTATACGTATGTTTGTAGCCTCATGAACCCAATAAGTATCGTTTCTCCTTGCGGAGAGTGACATGTTAAGCATGCCGAGATGAGGAGACTTATAGCCGCAATGCTCCTCTGGGAAATATGCAATTTGTCTCTTCAGAGAGGAGAACTAGAACTCTAGTGCAACCTATTGGAAGTCTCAATCCTAAAAGTCAATGTCGACCCTTTAACGAGCCTTGTCACATTATCCTAAGTCACGTGACAAGGCTCGTTAAACTGTCGACATTGACATTTAGGATTGCTACTTCCAATAGGTGGCACTAGAGTTCTAGTCCTCTTCGTCCTCTGAAGTCACAATTAGCCTCATGGACAATATTCTACGGATTTCTGAAACTTCCACTTACTGCAAGGATTAATCATCTTATCCAGAAAGCCTATACTCAACCAACACAATGGCCGCGCTACAGCTTATTGAGTTCCTGGAAACGCATTTATCGGTCTCCTACAAATTGTGGCTCAAAGACTGAAAAACGCAGCACAATTATAAGCCACTGACAAAGCAATCTGCAGCATAAATAGTTTTCTCGGAGAGAGGGCAATTTCATCTGCTTCCTCCACCTTTGCGAGAATTCGGTGAACCTACAATCTCAGAGTCTCGGAAAACTCTCATTACTGGCTAAAACTTAGGCCCTATGTTTTTGGGTTTTTTTTGTAATGCAATTGTGGATGTTTGTCTGCAATGTGGCTAGCTGTAAGCATTAGGGCTATAAAACTGCAAAGTTAGGTGGAAAGTTCAAACAGAAAATTAAAGAAGGTCATCACTGTTGTACTGGCTGTGGATGAAATCCTGTGTCTTACTATAAGTCTACATAGTAATGGTGATCCGACTGAACTACAGTGCGCTGCCATCTTTACACCTGCTTTAATTATTGTAATTCACAGAAATTACTGTGATAGATAATGTCATGTCCCACAATTCGGGAAGGTTTGCCCTCTTTAGAAGTTTGTCCTTCCTATCTCAGTCTCTTCCTCTGGTTCTGATATAGCTCTGATGTCACTAACCCCTCCCTTCTTCCTCATTCTTCTTTCTCATTCACTGTTGTCAGCCATCTTAGAAGCTCATGTGTTTGCATCTTTGGTTCAGAAAAGTATTTTTTACCTACTGTATTTGTGCATAACTACAAGAATTCAACGGGAAAATAAAACGTATTCTGCAATTTTGATAAGTGCCTCTGAAGTCAAATTCAAGTTATCTGATGAAATATCTTTGTGTGAGTACTGGCTCATACTGAGGCAGCCTAGAAACGGTGTCTCAAGCACCCCATACTTGCAGCCTAGTTATGGGGTCAGAATAGATAGATAGATAGATAGATAGATAGATAGATAGATAGATAGAACTCAAAATGAAGCAGCACTGCTCCAGGCGTTGTAAGCCTACAGTATGCAGATCAAAATAAAGTGCAAAAAACATCTGCGCTCCTGTGTAAAGATGATGAAAAAAAGTGATTTAGTCCATGACAAACCTATTTTTCATCATCATACACAAGTGCACTGCAGGTTTTTGCACTCTTGATAGATAGATAAATTCCAAAAATGGAAGTCAGCAATTCAGAATTGCTTTGAAGCAAAAAATACAGATTATTTGCCTATGTGCAGCAAGGGTTAGCTCCAAACACGTCAACTTTCTTTACCTAGATCAATAGATAACTAGGAGATACAAAGATAGAAGATTGATTTAAGTAGATGGATCAATGGATAGATGGATTCTTCAGTTGATTGATGGATGGATAAATTGATGAATAGATAGATGGATTCTTAGATCCATCCTCACATGTCGGTGCAGGAGGCAACATTGAAGGCACTCACTGAGGCGTGTAGAGCTGCTGCAGGTAAAGTCGCTAATATTTACACAGATTCAAATTATGCATGGGGAATATCCCATGATTATGGCCCTATCTGGAGAAACAGAACGTTTCTTACATCAGCCGGTAAGCTCATTAAAAATGCAGAGCTGGTGAAACAATTAATGGAGGCATTGATGTTACCAGTCCAGGTTGGCATCATCAAGGTAAAAGCACAAATGAACGGTGACTCCCTGGAGGTAGAGGGCAATGGAAGGGCGGACGAGGCTACTTAGAAATATTGTAAGTTGAAGTTGGAAGTTGAAAGTAAAGGAACTGTGCCTATTTTAGAGGAAATTTGTGAAAGATTGTTTGGTTATCAGTGTGATTGAAAGATTGGTAAAAGACTCAACTTGAAGCAGGTGAATCTTTTACCAATCTTTCAATCACACTGATAACCAAACAATCTTTCACAAATTTCCTCTAAAATAGGCACAGTTCTTTTACTTTCAACTTCCAACTTCAACTTATAATATTTCTTTCTACTTCAATACAGTGCTATTGTTTTAAACACAAATCTTCCAGCCCGTGCTACACCAAGGACAGAATATACAGAGAACACATCAGGCACTCAGCGGAGAGAAGCATCCCTCCAAGGAGAAATTCACAAGCAATCGCGCAGTGGCTCCATCTACCCCTCCCATCAGAATTTTAGAAATTTAGTGTCTTTCACACAGAAACAGAATGCAGCTGTTCTCAGACTTAATTCATTTCTACAAACCCTTCATCCTCTGGGAATCAAAAACAGTTTCGCTATACAGGCAGATCACTGCACAATTTGAATAAGATGATTCTGACTGCGTCCGGCCAAAACCCATACAAAAACCTGTCAATGTCAAACCATATATAACACAGGTTTCACTGAATCTCAGATGTAAATTAAAAATATCCACAACTCATCCGTCCTGGACCCTCAGCAACAATTGGACAAGTAATGATACTTATGTGCTCATTCAGGGATTTTGTTTTTTTCACTTTTCAGTTGATTTTTAAATGAAGAAAATGGCTTATCTCTATCACTCCACCTAATTCAGCTCAAATTGAGTTAAATAATGTCTTCTGTCACATACAGAGGACCACACCTAATGGAACCCCCCATCAATCAGGGATTTATTTATTTATCCCTTATCTCAATTACTCACCTCTCATCTCATTCAGAGGTTCTCATAGACATACATACAAGGATTCGCACAGACTGCCTATTTTGCACTTTGGAATTAGCACAACTTATGTAAAACTGCAGCAGTGTCCACTGACACTCTGAGAGCACTAAGGCCAAACAACAGAAACCATGGCCCCATACAAAATACAGCTTCATATGATGTACTGCCAATCAAAAATGACCAAAATAACAACACTGCACAGAGTCTATCCCAGCTCTGTACTACACACTACACCACCAGTTAGAATATTGATATTGCAGAGCTGGGATAGACTCTGTGCAGTGTTGTCATTTTGGATTGGCAGTAGATTAATGGATAGATGGATTAATGGAAGGATGGATGAATGGATGGATAATACATAAATGGATTAATTAATGGATTAATGGATGGGTGGATCAATAGACGGATTCTGAGATGGATTGGTGGATAGTTGGATGGATCAATGGATGGATGGATAAGTGGATAGATTGATGATTGATGAATACAGTAGATGGATGGATCAATGGATAGATGAATTTATAGATAAATAGGATAACATGTAAAAGCTGTAGATGGTCATTAATTATGTCTAATGTCATGAGCAGACCACTATGATTTACATAAACCCACCTTATACATCTCTCATCATCCCCACCAATATTCCTTTATCTTAGTAGTATTAGGCATTTACATGTAGAACCAGATTGATTACATTTGTAAAACCTTTGCTCATCATGTATCTGCAAAATTAATTACCTAAAACTCAACCCAGAGTCCATTATCGGTATTCTTTCAAATCTTTTTCATATAGAAAGTTGGGTAGTCCAATATGTTCCAACTGGAGGCGTCCACTTCTGGGACTCGTAAGGACTCGGGACACAGTTGGTGGATTCCCTTAGGCTGATGCCTCTTTTGCCCTCCCCATAATAAAGACCACTCAGTAGTCACTAAATTCATTGCCTAAGAGGTCAGACCGAAAACAAAAAATGAAAAGTAAAATAAAGAGAAAACTTTCTTCTTCCGTCCCCACGAGTGATCTCAGTGCAGTCCTGGCCATATGGACAACACGTTGCCCGAGCATTTAGAGGACTCTGCCACCTAGTGATGAAATAGTAGAATGCATCATAGATTCAGCATGACATCCATGGAAATAAACAAAGGATCTTTTGTTTACATCTTCCTAGAAACCCCCCCCCCCCGAATGGAAAGAACGCGATGTTTTTAAATTCTCCTGCGATTTGCCTTAATTGTGATTGTTCTAGAAGTTTTCGGAACTTGATATTATCTTCTGGGATTTATGTCTGGAAACTTTGGTAGCGTTATATACAACACAGCTGGAGGTCATTATAAATGAAGACAAGGATTAGCTTTCATCACGGAGAGAGGAGATGAACAGTGGAGCCGAATGCATAATTTTACTTTAAAGCAGGTATTTTTATTTCCCCCTCACCAGCAGCATCACTGTAGAGTTTCCTTTTTTTTCTTCGGCATCACAAACATACGGGATTCCATAAGAAGTTCGACGACAAGGCGAAATACATTATTTAAAAAGTTAACAATACTTCTGTATTTTAAGATGGAAAATAACTAACGGAATAAAAAAAATGCAGATGTAGCAGAGCCGAGCTGGTGTTGAGGTTTTCCAGGCTGAAGAAGGACCTGCTGACATTGAGATGAATGAGCGATGATGCCGTAAAGGGTTAAACGACAGATTCAGCTTTGCCACATCTGCACAATAAGTATCAGGCATTGAAACGATGACGCCGGATCCATCTCAAATTACAGTAAATTGGCATTTCTAGGGCACAAAGGCAGAAAGAAGATACGGCTCCAAAAATACTATAGATACCTAAAAAAAAATGGAAGGTGAAGAATTAACCAATTCCCAGCCTGAGACTATAAAGAATATGAATATCAAACCCAAGCACTGCCCTAGAGAGAGAGGCTGACATTAACCCCTCCACTGCCCAATATGACCATGGAAGAGAAGACAGGAGGAAGGGAAGTGATAGGGAGGATAAGTGGGAAGAAAAGTGTAAGATTGCCCAGGGGAAAGAAGGAAAAATGGAAGGAAGGTAGGCTGCAATAAAGGTCAGAAAAGTAGAAAGAAAGACACAAGAAGAAAGGAGGAAAGAAGGAAAAGGTAGGCATGAATAAAGATCAGAAAAGTAGAAAGACATGAGAAGAAAAAGAAAGAAAGAAAGAAAGAAAGAAAGAAAGAAAGAAAGAAAGAAAGAAAGAAAGAAAGAAAGAAAGAAAGAAAGAAAGAAAGAAAGGGTAGGCAGGAATAAAGGTCAGAAAAGTAGAAAGAAAAACATGAGAAGAAAGAAGGAAAAGGTAGTCAGGAATAAAAATCAGAAAAATAGAAAGAAAGACAGGAGAAGAAGAATAAGGTAGGCAGGAACAAAGGTAAGAAATGTAGAAAGACATGAGAAGAAAGAAGGAAAAAGTAGGCATGAATAAAGGTCACAAACCCTGATTCCAGCGATGCGTCACTTTCTAGGCTGTGTTTTGCTGTTCATTTACAATCAGTATTTTATCAGCAAGAGATTATCACTACAGGACTAGGTGTCTCGTGCCTCCTGGTCCAGTCGCACCTCCACCACTGATTAGCAGCTTTATGTCAATATGCAGTACACGCAGAAAGCTGCCAATCAGTGGTGTGGGCGGGGCTATACACAGTTCAGCATTTGAGCTTTGCTAGATCTACCACAGAGAAAACTGTGATTCTATTACTACTGCTGCAACCGATAAACTAAGTGAGACATCGCTGGAATCAGGGTCTCTGTCCCTACATCATGCTGCTGCCAGATTATATAGCAAAAACCTGCCGACGGATTCCCTTTAAAAGGAATTTAATATATCTTATCAGCCCATTCATCTTCTCCTTAACTCATAAAAATAAAAACACTAAAATCCGTCCTGACCAAAATAAAATAGACTGTCAGCTCACTGAGGGATCAGATTACAGCTGCCTGTTGAAGTCTAAAGAGAGGGGGTAAGAGGAGGAGCGTGAGAGTGAGAGGCAGATTGTGCTGCTTGCTTTCTTGTGAGTGTTTATCTCCATTTAGAGCTGGATTCACAGCTAGACTGCACAGTACTGCTGGTTCTTCTGATGGTACTGGACCCTGCAGTCTCGCCTGGAGAGGTATCAGATACATTTTATGATACGGTTTTTTTTCTGATTATCGCATAGAAGTGTTCTGCGTCGCTGAGCTCCGCCGCGCGGGATTGACGGTCTTATGTATAGCGTGCCACGTTTTTGCAGCTTCATCCTTCCCAAATTAGGAGCAACGTCTGGCTGTTGAGCTAATCTAATCAGGGTACTTACTGTAAGATCACTCATGGAGCCCTTGACTCGCTATAAATAGAGTTCACGTCGCTTGTTAGACGCCGCGCGAGGTTCTCCATAATGCACAGATGCATTCACATCAGCGGCGGATCAGACTTTCATCATTAGCGTCTGCAGCGCTCCCACAATTAGGCTCGGATGCCTGCAGTGGGTGCGCTCGCGCGGTATCTAAGTGCCCCCCGTAAATAAGCTGCTTGCAGGATACGTCGAGTGCACGTCTATACAATCATTCCCACGTGTCGGCTTTTTCTAGATTCACACGGCTCACAATGAAATTAAGCCTTCGCTGACAACCGAGTGTGGGCGGAAAACTGGCACCGACATAGAAATCCGAAAATCACACGAGCCACTCAGGGAGCAGACGACGCGATAAAACAGCGGGTTTTTAGGGTAATATAAGGTCGCCTTTTTAGTGATAAATATCATTGCTGTTTGGGATATGAGAGTCTTGCATCACATTTTAATGTGATCCGAACGGATGTAGCAGAACTGGAGGTGTCAAAAGTAGCAGAGCTGAGTTTGCAATGTAGTCGCTGGGGTAGGACTGCCTCAGGACTTCTGTACCAAAAAAAAAAGGGGACGGTTTTCTATAAATCCCGGATGCCATGGCGGTGCTCCCCAAAACTGGGGTGGTGTGACTTTAAATATCCCCAGAAATGTTGGCAGCTTTGTCAATATAGTGTAAAAAAAACTTTTGACAGGCTGCAGTTCACATCATAGCCACTAGATGGCCACACATAGACACATACAGCATAAACATCTCCTGATAGATTGTCGCAAAATCATATTTTTTTTGAAAAGCTGCATAGATGAAGCAGAGTAAAGTGTGTCTGATGTTTGGCTGCAATGGTTAATAAGAAAAAAATACATTAACCTTAAGAATAGTCAACAGATGTAGCAGAGCTAAATTAGTAGCAGCATGGCTATATCAGACATGTTCTAGCCCCATGTAATATGTTTTTTGTGTTGTTGCTTTTTTTTACCTCTGAAGACTTTATTGGTTATAATGAGGTTCAGTGACAAGATATACACCAAAATCGGCACATCTCTAATCTTAAAGGGGTTGTCTAGGCTGGGGCCTTTAAATCTGCAGTTACACTATGTGACTGTAGACTTGTGAATCCTCAAAGTGCGCACTGTGAGGATTCTACGGTCATGTGACCCCGAGTATGCGTTTTGCATACTTCCAGACACATTCCAACTAGACGCGTCTGGCCTTGCCCAATTTATTTGCATTGAGCGAGTCTGCGCACGTCTAGTCTGCATGTGACCGCATGTATGTACAGTAAATCGAATGCTTGAGGTCACATGCCTGCCGCTCTCAGCATCGGAACTGGAGAATCCTGACAGCGTGCACTGTGGATTCACAAGTCTGCAGTCAGATAGCGACTTCAAGCCCCAGCCTGGATGACCCCTTTAAGAAAGAATGGGCCTAGCCAAACGCGAAAAAACTAAATCAGTTCAGCTCTGCTACATCCGACGAATGAAAGAGGAAAGAACACTGTTAGCAGGAAACTTCCTACAGAGCAAGTTGTGTAAAGAACTTACATATACAGTTAGCGAAAAAAAGTAACCAATGCCAGGCAGCTGCTGCAAAGGCATAAAAAAAAAACAGGGATGTAAAAGATGACAATATAGTTTTCGCTTAAAGCTCTTATATGAAAAAGTCTTTATCAGCGCGGGATCAGAGGTGAGCAGCCAAAGTAATTAACAGAAAGACAGGACTGAAATAAAGATTACCAATATTAAGACAGATCAATTCGGAGAAAAGAGGAGCGTCAATACTGAGACTCGTCTAATGATTTATTTACACCAAGCACTTTACTGTATCCAGGGGGCATCTCGTATGTCAACAGGAAAGAACGTTGTGCATCATAAAGGAAAGGATTATTTACTGTAAGAGTGAGGGGACTTGGGGGTCTGAAAATGTTTGATGCTTGGGGGTAGTTTAATTGTCTTTTGGATCGACAAAAACTTGATAGATTTCTCTAAAACACATCTCATCATAGAAATCGGCTTCTTTCTCCACTTATGAGCCGATTCTCTTCTTCCTTAACTCAACGATAACTCAGAAATAAATAGAAACGCTAAAATGTGTCTTGCCTAGGGATGAGCGGACTCATGGAAGTTCGGGTTGTGGTACTTTATTCCAACAATCGGTTCGGGTATCAGAGCTGTACCCGAACTTGAATCAGATCCCAAACCCCAATGAAAACAATGGGGAGTCAAACTTTTGAGCTACAAAATAGAGATGAGTGAACCCGAATGTAAAGATTCGGGGTTCATACCGGACAGTTAGTGTCCAGTGCTAAATCCTGAACACGGAATTCTCCCGGAAGTCTATTAGAATGTTCGGAATTCTGGGGGAAGTCAGAGAGAGAGAGAGGTAGGGAGAGGAAGAGGTAGAGAAGGAGGGAGAAAGTAATTTGAAGCTCAAAAGTCAGGTCCCCATTGTTTTCAATGGAGTTCGGGTTCAGGTTCAAGTTCAGGTAGAACTTTGAAATAAAGTTTGGGTCGCGTACTAGAACCCGAACTTACAAGGGTCCGCTCATCCTTACTGGAAAATTCTCTTTCTCTTTCTCTCTCCTCCCAAACTTTTGGCATTTAACAACTGTCAATTATGAATCGTGAAATTTTACGTTTGGGTTTCACTCATTTCTAGTCTTAACCAAAGTAAAATAGACTGTCAGCTCACTGAGGGATCAGATTACAGCTGCCTATTGAAGGCTAAAGAGAGGGGGTAAAAGAATAAGTGTGAGGGTAACAAAAGTTAGTACCGCTGCTTTCTTGCAAGTGTTTATCTTCCTCTAGAGCTGGATTCACAACTACACTGCTCAGTACTGATAATGTGCTGCATATAGACAGGAGAGCAGGAATTTCTCAGGACTGTGTATGGGGAGTCACAAGATAAATCCCTATGAACCTAGTAGTTCTGCTCCACCTTCTGAGCCATCATACCACCCGCCAGTTTAGGGCATCTGGACCATATGGCTAGCCCACGGCAGAACACACTAGTAGCTGCAGTTCTATACAGTAAATTTAGGTTCACATAGGTCTGATTTGCAGCAGATAATTCCACTGAAAATCTGTACATGAATCTACAGGAAAATTCACAAATCCACATTGAATCATACGGATTTTGGTTCAGGTTCGCCTCTGCAAAAAAAAACAACCCAAAATCAATGGTTACAATGGTCACGTTACATTAGTTTTGAATTTCCTTTGCATTTGACGGGTAAAATGCGCACAAATCAATTCTCAAGAGTAAATTACATACGGATCTTAATATCTGCAAAATTGTTCTGCAAATCTTGTTTATTTGCCTGCTACTGTACTCTGATGCGGATTTTATCTGCACAGATCTGCTGCTAAAATCCTCAGCTTTTCCTTTATCCTAACATAGCAAAAGGGGTTATCACATCGGTTATAAATAAAGGATCACTGAGGGTCTGAATGCTGGGAGCCTTACCAATCATGTGGACAGGGTCCCAAAGTTCCCTGGGTGAATGAAGCATTAATGAGCATTTGTAACCACTTGATACCTGCCTGCTCTGCTCAGCGCCCCCTCAGAATGGTTACCAACTGCTCTTGTGAGTGATTGAGCAGTTCGATGTCAACAGAGCAGCTCTTCTTCTTCCAGGCTGCTCAGTTAACAGTTCATGGTTGCCGATGTCATGGTGATTGACAGCTGGCTCTCTGCAGTTAGGCAGCGGGGAGCCGCCTGTCGATTAGCATGATGCCTGTCCACAGATAATCCATAATAATGAGGTCTCAAGACAAAACCCAACACTGCTACATCCAGAACGCAGCTCTATTCACTGGAGCTGTAACAACTGCTAGTTTTTGAGCTGTGCACCGCGAGACCCGGCTGCTGGGAATTTAGGTAACCTTAGTAAGGTTATCTCCGTTCACAAGGTTTGGTTCTCATGAGGGCAGCACCGCTGAGAACTGAGATAACCTTACTGTAAGGTCGCCTGAGTTCATAGCAGCTGGTTCTCATGCTGCACAGTGCCAGTGCAGGACTGATGCATGACCGCGAGTCCGGCACTCCACACTCATCACTAGAGCTTCTGTGAGGCCCAGTGGCTGTGAACTCAGTTAACCTTCTGACAGCTGCGAGGTCCAGAAATCTTAAGGGAGACATTAAAGGAAACTTTAAGGTTACTGGAGTTTCCAGCTGCTGGAACACCAGGAGCTGCGACACAAGGTTACCTTGGGTTTTCATTTTACAGAAATTTTTATTAAATAAATAAATAAACATGTGGGGTCCCTCCTAATTTAATAACCAGCCCAGGGAAAGCAGACAGCTGTGGGCTGGCATTATTATTTTGTGAAGGGGCCAATATCTATAATGGTTCCCAGGCTATTAATATCAGCTCACAGGTGGCTGTGTGGCCTTTATTGGTTATTAAAATGGGGGAATCCCTACCAAGAATTACATGGGGTCCCCCCTATATTTAATAACTAGCAAAGGTTAAACAGACAGCAATTGGCGGTTATTAATAGGCTGGGAAGGGTCCATGGATATTGACCCCCTCCTAGACTATAAACACCAGCCCTCAGCTGCTCCAGAAATCGAGCATCCATTAGATATGTCCCTTCTGCAGCTTAGCCTCAGCTCTTCCCACTTACCCTAGTGCACTGGCAAGTGGGGTAATAGTTTTTGGGGTTGATGTCAGCTGTTTTAATTCTGCTGACAATGGGGGGGGGGGGTCTATAAAACACCCCTATTACTACCCCTGCAATCAAAAGTAGGACACACACAAAAAAGGCCTTTATTTGAACCAAAGACTCTCCAACCCTCTTTTACACATTTGTTAATGTAATAATGAAAATCAAAAATCAGTTATGCTCACCTGTCCGAAAGTACTCAATAATGCGGATGTCCTACAACGATCCCCAACTCTGCTATATCTGGTGGCATTGCTGAGTGATGACAAATGTTACTGCTCAGCCCGGCAACCAGTTCACACTGAGGTGAGCATGAGAACGATGCCTGCATATGACCGGCGGTGACATAATTAAAGTTACCGCCGGTCACGCGAATTGACATATCTAATATATGCGCCTTTTCTTGGGTGGCTGCGGGCTACTATTTTTAGGCCGAGGAGGGACAAATATGCATGGGCCATCCCAGCCTGAGAATACTAGCCCATAGCTGTCTGCTTTAGCTTGGCTGGTTATTAGTGATAAACGAGTGTACTCGTTACTCGAGATTTCCTGAGCACGCTCGGGTGGCCTCCGAGTATTTATGACTGCTCGGAGATTTAGTTTTCATCTCCTCAGCTGAATGATTTACAGCTACTAGCCAGGCTGAGTACATGTGGGGATTGCCTGGTTGCTAGGGAATCCCCACATGTACTCAGGCTGGCTAATAGCTGTAAATCATTCAGCTGCCGCGATGAAAACTAAATCTCCGAACACTAACAAATACTCGGAGACCACCCGAACGTGCTGGGGAAAACCCGAGCGACGAGTATATTCGCTCATCACTACTGGTTATCAAAAATGAGGGGGACCCCATGTCGTTTTTTAAAAATTCTTTAAATAATAATAAAAAAAGTGTGTGGATCCTCTATTTTTGATAACCAGCCAAGACAAAGCTGACAGCTGAGGGCCAATCACAGCCATGACAATTCTTAACATGGCTGTGATTGAGCCAGAAGTGCCAACACTGGAAAAGCTTGTTGAGTAGCCGCAGATTTTCAACAAGCTTTGTTCCGGCTGCTGAATAGTCACACGGATTCAGGGAGAAGTCTGTGTTCGGAGTCCGGGCATGACACCAGGTGTCCGATACGGACCCCCAACTTTACCGTTCGGGTTCGCCCATCACTAGTAGACAGTTAACAGATCGCACATGCACGGTAATG